>NC_041383.1:388259522-388260500 GCF_002162155.2 Triticum dicoccoides | reverse complement strand
TTAAAAAATAAAGCAAAAAACAAAACAAAATAAATAATGCAGAAAACAAAACAAAAAAACAATTAAAAATAGCAACAATAAGTATTTTGTTGTAAGTACAAACAAAATAAAATAAATAAAGCAAGAAAGAAAACAAAAAAACAAAAAAAGTGTTTTCAAATTTGAAAACTAATGGCACTAACAGAAAGTTTATAATTTTTCTAAAACTAAAAGCAAAAAAATTAAAAAATAAAGCAAAAAACAAAAGAAAATAAATAATGCAGAAAACAAAACAAAAAAACTGGAAAATAATTTAAAATAGTAACAATAAGTATTTTGTTGTAAGTACAAACAAAATAAAATAAATAAAGCAAGAAAGAAAACAAAAAAATGCCTCCTACTCGGCCCCCACGGCCTGAATACGACTAGAAACCCTACCATGGGCCAGGATTCAGGCCCGCGGTAGGCCCAGAAGGCCCATCAGGCAAAGCGGTAGCAATTAGGCCCGCAAGCCTACGGTGGAGAGGAGCTCGAGAGGGGTGCTCCAGTGGGGCTTATAAACCACTGCGCGCCCCTCTCAACTAGCGAGGTGGGACTAAACTTTGGCCCCAACGCGGGCAGCACAGGGTCCTTTGGTCCCGGTTGGTGGCACCAACCGGAACAAAAGGGGAGGCATTAGTCTCGGTTGGTGCCACCAACCGGGACCAAAGGTCGCCGCTTCCCGCCCTTTGGGCTACTGAAAAGAGACCTTTGGTCCCGGTTGGTGGTACCAACCGGGACTAAAGGGGGCATTAATCCCGGTTGGTCTCACGAACCGGGACCAATGCTCTTGCTATATATACAGCACTTAGGAAAATTTGACGAACACATCGCCAGTTGCCCCCGGCTCGCCCGACGACGCCGAGCTCATCGACGCCGCCAGGCTGCCCAGATCGACAACGTCCGCGCCCCCCCTTCGTCGCCCCTGCCCCGTCGCCGCCAGGCGCTGCCCCAACGCCG
>NC_041383.1:388232334-388259095 GCF_002162155.2 Triticum dicoccoides | reverse complement strand
CGTCGCCGACGCCCTCGCCGCCGCCGCCGTCGCCCTCGCCGGCCGCCCCCGTTGTGAGCCGCCGCGCCTTCGAGGCTCTGTGTTCAGTGCTTTTTTTCATACATACATGTGTATTTTTTTGTTCATTGCATTTTTTTAATATATATAATTAATGTATATATGTATGTGGTAGCTATATGATGAATGGATGTGGCTATGTATGTATGAATTTAATGTTCATAGCATTTTTTTGTTTATATATGTTTTTTCATATATGTATTAATTTTTTATTTAGGTTGTTAGTAGATATCGATTTTAGGTTAGTGCATTTTAATTAGGTTAGTGTAGAGGAAAAAGTAAAATAAGGAAAAGAAAGAAAAGAGGAATAAGGAAGAAGGAAGAAGAAGAAGAAAAAGAATGAGAGGAAAAAGGAAAATAAGAAGAGAAGAAAGGAGAAGAAGATGAGAGGAAAAGAAGAGGAGAAATAAATAAGAAGAAGAAAAAAGAAGAAAAAGAAGAGGAGAAGAAGAAAAAGAAGAGGAGAAGATATCTATTTTTTCTTCTTGTCCTCTATTCCTTTCTTCTTCTTCTTCCTTCTTCCTTCTTCCTCTTTTCTTCCTTTTCCCTAATTATTTTCCTTTCTCGAGGGAGAAGAAGAAAAAGAAGAGGAGAAGAAGAAATAAAGGAATAGAGGAGAAATAAATAAGAAGAACAAAAAAGAAGAAAAGGAAGAGGAGAAGAAGAAAGGAATAGAGGAGAAGAAGAAAAAAATAGAATCTCCTCTTTTTCTTCTTCTTTTTTTTCTTCGATCTTCTCCTCTATTCCTTTCTTCTTCTCCTCTTTTTATTTCTTCTTCGTTTTTTTTATGTTTTATCGGGTCTGTCACCGTCAGGCTGCTCGCCTTCGCCCTCGCCGCTCCCTCGAGATAACTTCGACATGAGGGGCGGTCGATATATATACCCCCTCTCGACCGTGATAACCTATACAACGGCAGCACCCCCCTCGGCCCTCTCGCTCGACCAAAACTCTCGAGGCCACCCAAATTTACCAAACCCTTGAAGCATTGTGTCGAGGCGATCCCAAACCCTAGAGAAGCAGCGTCGAGGCCACTAACATGATTCCTTATTGTGATTAGCTAGCTAGTTCTACGTTTGCCAGTAATATATATCCATCTGTACCATGTTTGAATAATAATTGACATGTTGTAAATATTTGCAGAAACTATGGAGCACTACCGAGACGAAGCAACAGAAGCGATGTTGGGGGAGATGATCGCAGAAGGAACTGATGTCATTGTGTCATTTTTCAACGACGTCGTTGGTCAGGAAGGACTAGGTGAAGAAGAGGGCTATGTTCATGATGGCTCCGGCCCATTAATGCCGGTACAAGAAGAGGGCTATGTTCATGATGGCTCCGGTGATGACCCAATGAAGGTACAAGAAGGAGACCGTGCTGACTGCTCCGGTGACCGAACCGAGTCCGGCCAGGTATATATATATATATTAGTTAAGCCCGTGCTGACTAGTTAATTGGTGCATTCGTTGTTTTGGTATATGTACACATATTAATTACTCTCGTCTTTCTTCCTTTTAATTTCTAGCCCTCAGGATCGAGCACAACTTCGGTAAGGAGACGAGGCCCGAAGAAAAAGTTGAGCCCGGATGAAAGGTTTGAGATCATAGAAATCGCGCCCGACGGCAAACCGATTGAAACCATCCGGACAAAGAACGAAATTTCTGCTCAGTGCGGGGTTCTTGTTAGGGACAAGATCCCGATCAGCATCCAGCAATGGTATAAGCCTAAGGACGACCCTGAGGTGTCTTATGTCAATGATATGCAGAAAGAAGATCTTTGGACTCAACTGAAGGCAAATTTCACCCTACCGCTAGAGGAGGATCCGGAGAAGCCAGTTAAAGAGCAATTAATCAAGTCTTGTGCTCTTAAGAAGATGGCAACCCTATTCAGGAGGTGGAGGAAAGAGTTGAACCATTTTGTCGGAAAAAAAGACACCAGAATTCATCGGCAAATATGAGAAGATCAAAGATCACTGGCCCGCATTTGTGGCCCACAAGACATCGGAAAAGAGTAAGAAGATGTCGGCGACGAACAAGCAAAATGCTGCGAAGATAACGCTTCACCATCGCACGGGGTCAGGTGGCTACCTCAAAGCCCGGCCTAAGTGGTCCAAGGAGGAGAATGATCTGCTTGAAAAAGGGATCGAACCAGAGACAATGAGATGGCCAGACCGTTGTCGGACTTGGTTCTTCGGGGCTGGCGGAACCTTGGACCCTGTATCAGGGATGTGCCGTTGGACAAAGGAGCAACTGGAAATACCAGTCAAGAACCTTCAACACTATATCAATGCAGCGCAGAAAGGGATGTTCCTACCAGACATGGAGAAGGACGAGCTCACAATGGACCTCGGGAATCCTGAGCACCCTGGATGGACACGAGGCACGCCAGGCTCCATTCCATGGAAGGTTGGTTTTCCGGACACAGGGGGTTACAAAACCCACGAGAGGAGGAAGAAACTGGAGCAGGCCAACTGCAGGCGCTGCACGAAAGGGTAATGGGGCTAGAGGAACGAGAAGATGAACGAGAAGTAGCAGACCGCAGCAAACGACCTGCCGAAGCTTCCCCCGAAGCTACCCCACCATCTCAGCAGAGAAGCAGCATGGCTTCCACCGAGCTGCTTTAGCCGGAGCATGTCTTGACGGCTCCTGCCAGCTATCCCGTGGATGCTATCACGGAGTCTCAACATTGCCACATTATGGCGCGATGGATGAATTTGAAGGTCAAGGCGGTTGTTGGCTCTGTTTATCCTACTGGATCCGAAGCAACTTATCACTGCCGGCCGATACCAGAAGGATATTCTAAGGTGATGGTGGATGAAATAACGGAGGGATTTGAGGACCTCATGCTTGACCACCCTACCGGTGAAGGGGAGACTAGGCTGGGTTCTGCTCTGAAGACTCCATGCCTATGGCGGAAGGAGCTCATCAACCTTCCGAACTGGCCGCCTCCGCCGCCTCCTCCTCCTCCGGCGAGTCAGGGCACTCCGCCTCCTCCACCGCCTCCTCCTCCGGCGATTGACGATCAGGGCACGCGTGGCGGCACTCCGCCTCCTTCTCCGGCGTGTGGCGGCACTCCGCCTCCTTCTCTGCCTGCGCCGGCGCTCCTGAGCAGCCAGCAGCCTCCTCCTTCTCCGCCTCGCCAGCAAGGGCGGAAGAGACCCGCCGCCGCCCCGGCTGCTCCGGTGCATCGTACTCCTTCTCCTCCGCCTCGTAAGCAAGCACGAAAGAAGACAGACGCTGCAGCCGCTCTGTCTGCTCCGGCGTCTAGCAGCACAACCAGAGGCGGGAGGCAATACAGTTACGGTCCACCTCTCAAGCCTCTGAGAAGTTACCGTACAAGAGGACCGAGGAGGAAAACGATAGGATTGTGCGAACCCATGTGAAGGAGTTCTTTGAAGGGGTGAAAGCAAAGAGACATCCACCTCCGGAGGAGAAGGTAGATCCGGTGAAAGCAAAGCGCACTATCGATGCCCTGAGGAAACAACCAAAGTCTCCGCCGAGAACCAACTATGAGCGCATTACTGAACAGACATATCTCCAAGCCCAGCGGTCGGGAACTACTGTCAGTGCTAAAAGGTTAAAAGAACGAGCAAAGGGGGAAAAATTGCCCAGCTCGGCGAACAAGCACAGCAACCGTGCCCCCCGCTCAATGTGTCTAATGCTCCGGGGACGGTGGCCGGTTATGGCAATCTTGCAGATTACCTGCCTGACGATCAACTTCCTGATTTCTTGGAGGTGGACGAACACAGATACGAGTACGGGAAGCCTCTCGTCAAAGATGAAAAATCTCTGACAACAATGATGCGAAGATTCCATAATTGGTACATGGAAACCTGCAGAGAGTCTCGGGGTACGAATGCTTTGTATCTGAATATTAAAGAGGAGCACGACCTCGTTGCAAATGATCTGTTGACTATTCCATTTGATGAGTTCTTCGCGTTCTTCAATCAAAAGGCCCTCGATAAACTAATGGTCTTTTGCTACTGTCTGTAAGTACTATTTCTGTCATTAAGTCTCTATATATAGCTTGACTCTTTCATTTCATGTATTTATAATTAATTATCCTCAATATATTATGCAGATTGAAGATCGTCGAGTGCAAAAAACAAGAAATTTATGATATTGGGTTCATTAACACAAATATCATAGATGAATTTCTGGTTAAAAAGGACGTCAAAGAGGCCGAGGACAACTTGCTACGATCGTTGATCAAAAATCAAAACAAAGATACCATACTCTTTCCTTACAACGGTAAGTGAGTGTTACTGTCATGTGCATATTCGGTTTCCCTTATTACTCGAGAGAGGTTATAGTAATGTAATTGATGAGTTATGCATGCGTGCGCAGGTACCACTATGTTCTTCTGGAGATTAAGCTTGAGCGGGGACTAGTAACCGTCTTAGACTCGAGATGGAAAGATCCCAAAACCTATGCGGACATGACTGAATTGCTCAAGAAGTAAGTTCAATCGATCATTATCGCACCATATCGGCAACTTTTTGTTCATTTCCTGATATCTCAAGTAATAATAATTATTTTCTTTGTCTTGCAGGGTTTGGAAACAGTTCACCGCAGAAGCTCCGGGACTGCCGAAGGAGCTGCGATATACATACCCGAAAGTAAGTACTACTGGCTAGCTAGTTGCACGCATCTCCCGTTGATTCTATAGCTATACTTTCATCAATGCCATTTATAATGCTTCATTATCAGTTTGATTGACCTCTATTTCTCATAAAGTGCTTGTGGCAGGAAGAAGGGAATGATTTCTGTGGATACTACGTGTGCGAGTTCATCCACAACGCGACTTTGAAAAACAAGCGGGGCTACTCTCAAAGACAATATGAAGTGCGTAAGCAATAATATTCACAATTTCATTTTATTACACCATCATTTCTGTTGAGTTTCATTCATATATATATGTATTAATTAACCCCCTTCTTCAAATTAGACGTGGCAGATGCGGAATGAACTCCTAGAACCAGATCGCATGAAAGCAATTCAAGAGGAATTGGCGGGATTCTTTCTTGACCACGCCATCAATAAAGCCGGAGAATACCATGTGCAAATTGATTTCAATTGCTAGGGGATTGTAATTAAGAGATCTTATACATATTGTACATGTATGTAGCCAGTAGCGTCGGATACATGATATACGAAAACTTGTTGTTCGACCAATCTCTCGGAGAAGGAGAGGTCCATCGATCACTTCTCTCGGTATGCATGACGAACTTCTGTACTCAATGGTTCTCTCGATCACTTATGTATATATAGTATGTAGCATCGACCAAGCACGGACATAAGAGAGGACACTTCTCTCTATTAATTAGCTAGCTAAGACAATATATGAAACACCTAAATTAACCCCCCAAAACCCCCAACCCCCCCTCTAAAAGCCAAAAACCCCAGCCACTGGAATGCTGACGCGTGGATGCCTTTTGGTCCCGGTTGGTACCTGGGCTCGGCGCACAGGGCCACGTGGAGGCACATTGGTCCCGGTTCGTGTTTGAACCTGTGGGGACCCCGACTCGCAAGTCGTGATCACCGAATGCACGTGTACAGTGATCCCAGAGATCAATGCTCACTGAACACACAGAAGCTGAATAACAAGAGTCTTACATCCATACATACCGTCTTACACAAATAGTGACCAACATGGTCAAGTCTTACATCGATAAAGCCTTAAGGGCTGAACATCAAATGAAACATAGCAGCGGAAATCGTCGTCGATAAGTAGAACCCATGCCATCTGCCTTAACCCTACAGGCAATCTGACTGGGAACGTCCTAGTTCGCATGATCGTCTCCAAAGAACTCTTCTTCGAACTCCGGTTCTCCCATGCCTGGTCAATTAAATAACCAGTGGCAAGCCAATGAGTACTTTGAATGTACTCGCAAGCAACCCATGATTTGGTTCAAGGTACAGTAATGCATGACATAGGTAAAGTTTTGCATAAAGCTAGTTTTGAGTGCAGGACATGTTCAACATCCTATAAAGCATGCATCAAGAGAATTCAAGTAACCATAAGATCTGGTCACAGATATCAACATAAATAGAAAGGGGCACCAACCCATCTCAATCGTGTCAAGTCCTCTGACTTGATCCAAGACAACACCATCATCTCACACACACACCGGGTTTGAAAACAAGTGGACGTAGCCCAAGAGCGGTTACCCAACTGTCCTTGACCGTGGACACGGCTATTCGAATAGTTTTACACTCTGCAGAGGTTGCACACTTTACCCACTAGATCCGGGGAACTTCCGTGTCATCCACGACCCGCGGTACCTCAAGTACCCGGGGTAAGCACCCGATCACTACCTTTCCCTAGACGACACTAACATGGAGTCCACTCGATTGGTAGTAACCCCCGTGCCGAACATTTCACATCATAAAGTTGTGGAGCCTCGCTCCCATTTTCATCACATACCACAAGCACGGGGTACCAACGGTGTGTCCGGTGCCCTGTGAAAACAGTCATGGCCGCCCTACCTGGCATGACCCCGTCCCAAGAGAGAGCACCAACTCTCCCCCGTCACTAGTAATGCGGGCTCCAAGCTAGTATCGGTCTAGGTACTCAATAATGCCCTTTCCCATATAAGGGTAGAGTGGTCGCGCATGTAAGGTTGGAATAACGGTCGCAACTCCGACCAATCCGTTTTGAAAACAACACACACCTTCCTTGGCACACCACTTCGTCATCAAGTGGTCACCCATCTCATCATCTCCCTCGGGCATAGGTGGCACCCGACGGGGTTTTCGAAAAGACTTTTGAAATCACATTGCCTCCTTCACCATGCACAAACCCACCCCATTTGCGTAGCATCTACATTTGCATCCTATCTACTCCCACCGGCATAACCCTCATAAGAAGGTAGGGCCAGGCACACTGCAAGTATCAACGAGGAAGTAATCATGGTAACCAACCCACGTGGTTCACCATCTCATCATGATTCCGATGCATCGATAATAAAGAGCTAAAAATGACATGCATATAAAAGGGGTATCATAGTCATGGTCAAAGGGCTGCTTGCCTTGGTTGGCTTGATCTTCAAAGTCTTCAGGCTCTGCTCCTCCTTCTTCCTCAGCTACCTCGTCAAACACGGGATCTAACGTCGCAAGAAAACAACGGGAAAAATAAGACAATAATAAAAACAGAAAAGTCAAAGTGCTCACAAAAATGTCAACTTATTTTTGTAAAATACTAAGAGGAAAGCTAGGAAGGGGACAACTTTTGGTTTTGGTTTTGGAGCAGCAAAATAGGAGTTATGGATTTTCAAAGGCCTATTTAAATGCTAAAAACCACATTTAAATATTTACAGAGAATAAAAGGTGGTTGGATTTGAATGAAAGTTGCACCATTAAATACGTTGCAATATTCTAGGAATTTAGAAATTGGAATCAATGCATTTGGATTAATATTCTGTCCTGTGGAATTTTTGGAAATAATACAGAAAAGGAAAAAGAGAAACGGCGCTGTGCCACTGGGCCAGAGAGGCCACAGCAGCAGCAGGCCCAGGGGGGGGGGAAACCCAGCCCACGCGGCCGCCACATCGAAGGCGTAAAGGCTGAATACGCCTTCAGCCGACGGCGGATCGGTGCGCGCGTGCGCGCACGTTTTAAACCTGACGGGTGGATCCCACCCGTCAGGGCGTGTGGCTGACGGGCCGGCCCCACGGCGGCCGTCGTCTACCTCCGGCCAGAGGCGACGGCGAGCTCGCCGGCGGCGATACAGGGCACGGGAAGGGGCGCGGAGGCTACCGTTGGACTCAGGAGCGAGTCACGGTTCTGGTGGTGGTGGAGACGGTCGCCGGGGTGGCCTGCTTCGCCGGCGACGAGGTCCCGCGGCGGAGGTGCTTCGGCGTCAGTGGCTCCGGCCGGTTCCGGCTGCAAAACAAGGGGAAACGAGGGGGGAAAGAATCAGTGGCGCCTCGCGGTTCCAGATCGAGAGAGAGCTGGGGCGGAGAAGACCTGTACCGCGCGGACGCCGACGAGCCGAGGCGGCAGAGCTCGAGCTCGATCTCGAGCTCGGGCGGCTCTGGAGAGAAGTGGGTGGTTCCGGGGGTGGATTGGGTGTGTGGAGGGGCGACAGGGAGGAAGAGGAGGGCTCGGGAGCGCCTTATATAGGCTGGCCGCAGTTCACCGTGGGCGTGGCCTACGGGCGCCCGCGGGATCGGCTCTGGAAGCCGTTGGAGAGAGGTTGGAGCTGTCCACGGCGCTCGTGGGGATGGAGTAGGGCGCCAGGGAGGAGGAGATGGAGCGGGGGAGTGTTCTGGCGCCCGCGCGTGTGAGGCCGGCCATTGGCCGAGCCGGACGGCGTCGGGCACGCGCTGCAGGAGGGGAGAGAGAGGGAGAGACAATGGGGACGGCACGGCGGCGTGTCGCAGACGTCAAGACACATCAACTGGCGCGATGGGAAGGCACGAGGCGGTCGGGAGGCGCGGTGTCAACGGTCGGCGCTCTGGCAGGCGCTCCAGAGCGCGACTTTGGCCGGCATCCGCGGGTTTTCCGCGTCGCGCGCGCGTCCTTTTCTGTCTGGAGGCTACAGTGGAAGGGGGCAAAACCTGGAAAGAGCCTGGGATGCTCTGGGGTGCAGAGGGGAGAGAGAGAGGCTGGGAGAGAGAAGGGAAGCTGTTGTCCAGAGAGGACAAACGTGATTCCCTCCTTCCTCCACATTGCTTCCTCGGGTAGAAAAGTGTCTAAGTGACAGAGGGGAGTGAGGAGGGGTTGTGGCAAAAAGATGAAATCAAGGAGATTAGTGAAAGTGGCAAAAATAGGCTTTTTAGTATTTTGCCAGAAGGTGTTTGATGGAGTTTTGGGTAAGCTAATGACTCCCACTGGCCAAGATACTCCAAGGGGTGAAATGTCACATATATTTAGGGCCTTCCACCCATTTTGAGCTTATTTGGACAAAGTTGCCAATGCAACTTTTGCAAACCCTAGAAATGGGCAGAAATGGATTTGTGTAGATCCAGTGGAGTAAATCATTTCTCCTTGATGTGCCACTTGGTGTGGTAGCCTTATTTGGTCACATGATCAGGCTCACCAAAGTTGGGGTCCTGGAGAAAAAGTTGGTAGTGCAAAGTAGTTCAAACTTGATTCTGGTCAGAGAGGGTTTTGAGGCACTTTGACCAAGACTTCCTATTCTCCAACCTGTGCCATTTGGTCCAGATGCATCATTAGACCAATGAAGCATGTCCACCAAGTTTGAGCACATTTGGACATACTTGGCAATGTAAAGTTGATCAAACTTCAGAATGGACAGAGATAGTTTTGAGGGGTTTTGATGGTGTTATCTTGTTCTCCAAGTCATGAGACTTGGCAAGATCATCTAATATGTCATATGTGACATGATGGAATTTTCCTGGAATTTCTGGAGAATATTTCCTTTGTAAATATTTCAAAAGCTTGAAATATCTAGAAAGGGTTTTAGAGGGATTTGACCAATATTTTGAGCATGACCAGGTGTTGAAACTCTTATATATGGACAATATATGTCCTATGAGTTTCCCTAAATTTTGTCAAATATTTTTGAAACAGTAAAGTAATTTTTTTCCTATTAAAGACCATTTCTGGCCTTAAGAAAAAGCCTTTAAATAAAATAGAACAGTAACTTTTAAAATTATATTTTTGTGGTTCCTGGGCATCCTATATCTAATAGGAGTCTAATATATTTTTGGAAAGATTTTTACTGCCCTTAATCAAGTACTTGTAGTGCAAACCTCAATTCAGGGGTTTTTGGAAAACTAATTTTAGAAAATACTTTCTGGCCAAATTATTTTTGTAAGAAAACTCCATATAGCACTATTCACATGGCATGGTCATTGGTCAGGAGCTTGGGGTAAGGAGGTGGAATATAGAGGGCAGAGTAGTTGACTTCAAGAAGCACTTGAAAGAAACACAGAGAGAAAACCAACTCCAAATAAAAGCAAAAAAAAAATGCAAAAAGTTTTTGTTGGTCCAAATTTTCATGCTTTAATAATGAAAATGAAATGTTACAAAATGCACGGTGTGACAGACCTACCCCCCTTACAAGAATCTCGTCCCCGAGATTCCTAAACTAGGCTTAAAAGAGATACGGAAATTCGGATCTAAGGTAGTCTTCACGCTCCCAAGTTGCTTCTGCTTCAGTGTGGTTGCTCCATTGGACCTTGAAGTACTTGATGGTGCGGCTTCGAGTGCGTCGTTCAGCCTCATCCAGAATGCAGATGGGCCGCTCACGATAAGTCAAATCAGGTTGAAGATCAATGGCTTGATGATTGACGTCCTTGTAGAGGTCGGGCTTGTCTGGAACTTGGAGACACTTCCGGAGTTGTGACACGTGGAACACGTTGTGCACATCAGAAAGTTCAGGTGGAAGTTCCAACTGGTAAGCCACCTCCCCTCGTCGCTCAGTGATCTTGAAGGGCCCAATGTATCTCGGAGCGAGCTTTCCCCTAACATGAAAGCGCTGGGCTCCTTTGAGAGGGGTGACCCGGAGATAGACATGGTCTCCAACTCGGAAGTTTATGTCTCTACGACGTGAGTCCGCATAGCTCTTCTGCCTTGACTTGGAAGACTTCAGACGCTCTCTGACAAGCTGGACTTGCTCTTCTGCTTCACGAAGGATATCAGGCCCAAAGACGAGTCCTTCTCCGGTCTCCGACCAGTTGAGAGGTGTACGGCACTTCCGCCCGTATAACACTTCAAATGGTGCCATCTGAAGGCTGGCCTGATAACTGTTGTTGTAAGAGAACTCGGCGAAAGGGAGGCAATCTTCCCACTTAGCTCCATAAGCTAAGACACAGGCTCGGAGCATGTCTTCGAGTATTTGATTCACTCGCTCGGTCTGACCTCCGGTCTGTGGGTGGAAAGCAGTGCTGAAGGACAACATGGTCCCCATAGCCTCCTGGAATTTCTTCCAAAACCTTGAGGTGAACTGGGTTCCTCGATCTGACACAATCTCCTTGGGAACACCATGAAGGCTCACGATTCGGTTGATGTAGAGACTGGCTAACTGGTTCCCCTTGTAGGTCGTCTTGACAGGAATGAAGTGGGCCACCTTGGTCAAATGGTCAACGATGACCCATATTGAGTCATGTCCCTTGCTTGACCTGGGTAAACCGGTGATGAAGTCCATCCCGACTCTGTCCCACTTCCATTCAGGCACCTTAAGGGGTTGCAACAATCCAGCGGGTCGCTGATGCTCAGCTTTGACTCTCTGGCATACGTCGCATTTTGCAACATAGGTGGCAATCTCCCTTTTCATCCCGTGCCACCAAAATCTTTCCTTCAGGTCTTGATACATCTTAGTGCCTCCAGGGTGGATGGAATATGGGCTGTCATGAGCTTCTTGCAAGATCAGGTTCTTGAGCTCAACCTTGTTGGGCACGCAGATGCGATTCCCAAACCACACAATTCCTTCCTCATCTTCTGAGAATCCTGAGGCTTTGCCTGCCTTGATCTTCCTCTTGATGCCTTCAATACTCTCATGCCCCTTCTGAGCTTTCTTGATATCATCCATCAAGGTAGGCTTAACTTCGAGGCTGGCCAAGAATCCTGGTGCAACCAGTTCCAACCCGAAGCTTTCAAGTTCTTCATACAAGGCGGGTAGCTTGTGCTTTAGCATAGCATTCAAGGAGCAAGCCTTCCTGCTCAACGCGTCTGCTACCACATTAGCCTTTCCAGGGTGGTATTGAACACTGAGGTCATAATCCTTTATCAACTCTAGCCATCTTCTCTGCCTCATGTTCAATTCCCTCTGAGTGAAAATATACTTCAGACTTTTGTGATCTGTGTATACCTCACATCGCTTCCCCAAGAGGTAATGTCGCCAAGTCTTCAGGGCATGAACCACTGCTGCTAGCTCAAGGTCATGAGTGGCGTAGTTCTCTTCGTGAGGTCGTAGCTGCCTTGAAAGGTAGGCCACGACTCTGCCTTCTTGCATCAGAACACCCCCCAGTCCGATTCTTGACGCATCACAATATATCACAAACTCCTTGTGTATATCTGGTGTGGCCAGAACTGGAGCGGTGGTTAGCCTCTTCTTCAGCTCCTGGAAGCTTTCTTCGCACTTCGGCGTCCATTCGAACTTCTTGTCCTTCTTCAAGAGCTGAGTCATGGGTCGGGCAATGCTTGAGAATCCTTCAACGAACTTGCGGTAATATCCCGCGAGTCCGAGGAAGCTTCTGACTTCCTTCACATTGCTCGGGGATTGCCATCCAGTCACGGCTTCTATCTTGGCAGGGTCGACTGACAATCCCTCTTCTGTTAGAACATGTCCCAGAAATCCAACTTCTCGCAGCCAGAATTCACACTTGCTGAACTTGGCATACAGTTGGTGCTCTCGAAGCTTGTCTAGGACCATCCTCAAGTGTTGCTCGTGCTCTTCTTCCGACTTCGAGAAGACAAGAATGTCATCAATGAAGACGACGACGAACTTGTCCAAATATTCCATGAAGACCTTATTCATGAGATACATGAAGTAAGCTGGGGCATTGGTCAACCCAAAGGACATGACCGTGCATTCATACAGGCCATATCTGGTTACGAATGCCGTCTTCGGAATATCTTGGGGTCTGATCTTCAGTTGGTAGTACCCAGATCTGAGTTCGATCTTGGAGAACACCTTGGCCCCATTGAGTTGATCAAACAGATCTTCAATCTTGGGAAGTGGGTACTTGTTCTTGATTGTAACCTCGTTGAGGGAGCGGTAGTCAATGCATAAGCGGATGGTACCGTCCTTCTTTGCCACAAACAGAACAGGTGATCCCCAAGGGGAGGCACTAGGGCGGATAAATCCCTTCCTCAACTGCTCTTCCAACTGCTTCTTCAATTCTGCTAACTCCTCCGATCCCATCCTATAAGGCTTCTTATAGATGGGTCCTGCTCCGGGTATGAGCTCGATGATGAACTCAATGTCTCGGTCAGGAGGCATTCCTGGTAGCTCATCAGGAAAAACATCGGGATACTCGCATACTACCGGCACTTGTTCCAATCCAACTTCAGTCAGACAGTTGGCTTGGTTGGCTTGAGCAGAAGAGGGGTTGGAGGCAAATTTGACTTTGACTCCTCGGTCATTGGTCATAGTGACCGTCCGGTTGGCGCAATCAATCAAGCCTTGGTGCTCGCTGAGCCAATCCATTCCCAAGATCACATCCAAGCCTTGTGATTTTAGGATGATAAGGTCTGCTAGGAAGTCTACCCCGTTAATGGTAATCCCGACTCCTTTACATCCTATCTTGGCTCTCATCTCTGCTCCAGGGGTTTGTACCACCATAGGGTTATTCAGGGGTGTAGGGGTCATGCCACTTTTTAATGCAAAACTTTGGGTGACAAAAGAATGCGTGGCTCCAGAATCAAACAAAACTGTTGCGGGTGCTGAATTGACAAGGAACGTACCCAGCACGACGTCCGGGTCTTCCTGGGCTTCTTCCGCGGTGACATGATTCACACGACCCCTGCCATTGTTGGGCAAGTTGCGGGGAGCTTGGTTCCTTGGTGGCATTCCACGGCCTTGTCCCGGGTTCTGCGCATTGGGGCGCGGGGCGTCAGGCTTCTTGTTGGGGCAATTCTTGGAGTAATGCCCTCGCTGTCCACATCCGAAACAAGTGACTTGATTGGGGACGACGCCCTTGCCAGCATTGTTATTGGGGTTGTTGTAAGCTGGCCTGGGGTTGGCATACTGCTGAGGTGGATAGTTGGTGCGAGGTGCAGGAGCTCTTGGCTGCTGATAGGCTGGCTTGACCGGGGCTGGCTGCCACGGGCGAGGCTTCTGGTTGCTGGAGCTACCCTTGCTGATCATCTTGCGCTTACGAGTGTCATCCAAGGCACGCCGCTTGTCCTCAAGCATGAGTGCCTTGTTCACCAGATCAGGAAAGGTTGGGCAGTCACACACAACAAGCGAGTACTGCAGAGTCTGGTTAAGGCCTTCCATGAAGCGCTCCCTTTTGGCAGCATCAGTGCTGACATCCTCAGGGGCATACCTTGAGAGAACACTGAACTTCTGCATGTACTCCTTGACAGTGCTACTACCTTGCTTCAGGGCTCGGAACTCACGCTTCTTGATGGCCATGATTCCAGAAGGGATGTGGGCCTTGCGGAATTCCGTCTTGAAGGTGTCCCAAGTGATGTCTTGCTCAACATGCATAGCCTTGAATCCATCCCACCAAGCTCTGGCAGTCCCCCCGAGACAGTGGGCAGCATACGCCACTTTATCACGGTCCTCAGTGCATCCGACTAGTGCCAGCAGATCCTCAATGGTGCGGACCCAGTCGTCTGCATCCAGGGGTTCAGCAGTCCCGATGAAAGTGGGTGGTGCATGCTTCTTGAATTCCACCAGTGTGGAACGTCCATGGCCGTGCCCCGCCGGCTGGCGGTTGACAGCCTGAGCAATCATCTGGAGGGCTGCAGTGTTGGCTTGGCGCTCCTCTCGAAAGGCTTGGAGAAGCTGAGCCATATCCATGCTTGGAGGAGGTGGTGGTGGTGGAGTCTGTCCTTGGGCTTGGTCCTGGCTGGCTCCGGCCTCAGCAGAACCTCCGGCTTCTTGCGGCTGGGTAGAGGTACCAGTACGTGTTACAACAGGCATCCTGTTGGAGCGGTCAAGGTCTCATGATTGGGAACAACAATGAGGGAAAGCAGTATAGATGGAATGCCTAGTAAGGGGGTGGTGTGACACAATTTAAGTTAAACAAAGGCCAGAAGGGCCAAACTCATGCATTAAAACCAAATGAGGAATGTAGTCGTTTACAAGTTCCCGAAGGGAAAGTATGACTTCATGAAAGCAAGCTGAACGCAAACGCAACATAACATGGTTTCACAAGAACCATTACAAGGACTCGACTTCGCAAAAGGGGTACACGACCTATCCTACCATAGGCTACGAGCTAGCCTATCCTAGTCCTGAACGGAGTCTAAGTGGTGGAATGCTCGGTCGGGTATTCTGGCTCCTCTGGATCTTCCTCCTCATCTTCATCTGTCTTGGTCTCCTCATCGCTCGAGGAAGCGGGGGAGTGAAGGAGCAGAACACGGCACTGCTTTGCTGGTGGCGTCTTGAAGAGGTTGCGGTACTCCTTTGCCGTCATACGGCGTGGCTGAGGTGGTCCCTCGGCATGTGCGACCTGTGGGGGTCGTCCGCCTCGATACGCTACTGCGGGCTGTCCAGGGGGCGCTCCATCCTTCTTGATCCTGTCTGCCTTCATCTGAACTATGCGGAGGAGCTCCTTGGTCTCGCGGAGTTCCTTCCGAAGCTCCGTCGACTCCGAGGCCAGGTGTTGTGCCAGACTGTCGGCACACAAGCTGAAGTAGGTCTGGAAGCGGAGAGAAAGTCCCTCGTCCAAGGGTGGTGCTGGTGCGCTGCTCTCGTCATCACCTTCCTTACGATAAGGCAGGTAACGAGTGGCTGGCTCTCTCGCCATCTCTGGCAGGAGATCCCGGAGGCGAGTCAGCGCCTTGAGGGCAGCAGTCTCCACGGCGAGAAGCAGTGTCGCCATCTGGGGTCCCTCAAAGAACCAACTCGTCGGGGCGTCATTCGCCCTCACGACTACCTCCACGTGATACTCCCTCTTGGTGCTGTCGACCCAGTGCTCGTGGTAGGAGAAGGTGGGGACTCGAGTGAACTGGCACTTCCTGAGGCTATCCTCAAGAAGCACAGGAAACCCAGTGGTCAGGAAGTCCTCGGGTACGGCGGCCATCTACAAAAAGTGGAAGGGAAAGGGTCAATAAAGGAATGTGACCTATGTTTGGGATACTAACATAAACATAGGTATATGGGTAACCTGGTGGATAGTCTCGCTCTAACTAACGTCCATGCTAACTAAGGCTTCCTACAGTCAGGATGGCTCTGATACCAGCTCTGTGGGGACCCCGACTCGCAAGTCGTGATCACCGAATGCACGTGTACAGTGATCCCAGAGATCAATGCTCACTGAACACACAGAAGCTGAATAACAAGAGTCTTACATCCATACATACCGTCTTACACAAATAGTGACCAACATGGTCAAGTCTTACATCGACAAAGCCTTAAGGGCTGAACATCAAATGAAACATAGCAGCGGAAATCGTCGTCGATAAGTAGAACCCATGCCATCTGCCTTAACCCTACAGGCAATCTGACTGGGAACGTCCTAGTTCGCATGATCGTCTCCAAAGAACTCTTCTTCGAACTCCGGTTCTCCCATGCCTGGTCAATTAAATAACCAGTGGCAAGCCAATGAGTACTTTGAATGTACTCGCAAGCAACCCATGATTTGGTTCAAGGTACAGTAATGCATGACATAGGTAAAGTTTTGCATAAAGCTAGTTTTGAGTGCAGGACATGTTCAACATCCTATAAAGCATGCATCAAGAGAATTCAAGTAACCATAAGATCTGGTCACAGATATCAACATAAATAGAAAGGGGCACCAACTCATTTATCATAAACAGAGAGGGCACTAACCCATCTCAATCGTGTCAAGTCCTCTGACTTGATCCAAGACAACACCATCATCTCACACACACACCGGGTTTGAAAACAAGTGGACGTAGCCCAAGAGCGGTTACCCAACTGTCCTTGACCGTGGACACGGCTATTTGAATAGTTTTACACTCTGCAGAGGTTGCACACTTTACCCACTAGATCCGGGGAACTTCCGTGTCATCCACGACCCGCGGTACCTCAAGTACCCGGGGTAAGCACCCGATCACTACCTTTCCCTAGACGACACAAACATGGAGTCCACTCGATTGGTAGTAACCCCCGTGCCGAACATTTCACATCATAAAGTTGTGGAGCCTCGCTCCCATTTTCATCACATACCACAAGCACGGGGTACCAACGGTGTGTCCGGTGCCCTGTGAAAACAGTCATGGCCGCCCTACCTGGCACGACCCCGTCCCAAGAGAGAGCACCAACTCTCCCCCGTCACTAGTAATGCGGGCTCCAAGCTAGTATCGGTCTAGGTACTCAATAATGCCCTTTCCCATATAAGGGTAGAGTGGTCGCGCATGTAAGGTTGGAATAACGGTCGCAACTCCGACCAATCCGTTTTGAAAACAACACACACCTTCCTTGGCACACCACTTCGTCATCAAGTGGTCACCCATCTCATCATCTCCCTCGGGCATAGGTGGCACCCGACGGGGTTTTTGAAAAGACTTTTGAAATCACATTGCCTCCTTCACCATGCACAAACCCACCCCATTTGCGTAGCATCTACATTTGCATCCTATCTACTCCCACCGGCATAACCCTCATAAGAAGGTAGGGCCAGGCACACTGCAAGTATCAACGAGGAAGTAATCGTGGTAACCAACCCACGTGGTTCACCATCTCATCATGATTCCGATGCATCGATAATAAAGAGCTAAAAATGACATGCATATAAAAGGGGTATCATAGTCATGGTCAAAGGGCTGCTTGCCTTGGTTGGCTTGATCTTCAAAGTCTTCAGGCTCTGCTCCTCCTTCTTCCTCAGCTACCTCGTCAAACACGGGATCTAACGTCGCAAGAAAACAACGGGAAAAATAAGACAATAATAAAAACAGAAAAGTCAAAGTGCTCACAAAAATGTCAACTTATTTTTGTAAAATACTAAGAGGAAAGCTAGGAAGGGGACAACTTTTGGTTTTGGTTTTGGAGCAGCAAAATAGGAGTTATGGATTTTCAAAGGCCTATTTAAATGCTAAAAACCACATTTAAATATTTACAGAGAATAAAAGGTGGTTGGATTTGAATGAAAGTTGCACCATTAAATAGGTTGCAATATTCTAGGAATTTAGAAATTGGAATCAATGTATTTGGATTAATATTCTGTCCTGTGGAATTTTTGGAAATAATACAGAAAAGGAAAAAGAGAAACGGCGCTGTGCCACTGGGCCAGAGAGGCCACAGCAGCAGCAGGCCCAGGGGGGGGGGGAAACCCAGCCCACGCGGCCGCCACATCGAAGGCGTAAAGGCTGAATACGCCTTCAGCCGACGGCGGATCGGTGCGCGCGTGCGCGCACGTTTTAAACCTGACGGGTGGATCCCACCCGTCACGGCGTGTGGCTGACGGGCCGGCCCCACGGCGGCCGTCGTCTACCTCCGGCCAGAGGCGACGGCGAGCTCGCCGGCGGCGATACAGGGCACGGGAAGGGGCGCGGAGGCTACCGTTGGACTCAGGAGCGAGTCGCGGTTCTGGTGGTGGTGGAGACGGTCGCCGGGGTGGCCTGCTTCGCCGGCGACGAGGTCCCGCGGCGGAGGTGCTTCGGGCGCCGGTGGTTCCGGCCGTTTCCGGCTGCAAAATGAGGGGGAAAGAGAGGGGAAAGCATCAGTGAGGCGAGGGGAGTCCAGTTCGAGAGAGAAAAGGAGCGGAGGAGGCCTGTACCCGCAGATCGACGGCGACCCGAGGCGGCGGAGCTCGAGCTCGATCTCGAGCTCGGGCGGCTCTGGAGAGAAGTGGGTGGTTCCGGGGGTGGATTGGGTGTGTGGAGGGGAGACAGGGAGGAAGAGGAGGGCTCGGGAGCGCCTTATATAGGCTGGCCGCGGTTCACCGTGGGCGTGGCCTACGGGCGCCCGCGGGATCGGCTCTGGAAGCCATTGGAGAGAGGTTGGAGCTGTCCACAGCGCTCGTGGGGATGGAGTAGGGCGCCAGGGAGGAGGAGAGAGAGCGGGGGAGTGTTCTGGCGCCCGCGCGTGTGAGGCCGGCCATTGGCCGAGCCGGACGGCGTCGGGCACGCGCTGCAGGAGGGGAGAGAGAGGGAGAGACAATGGGGACGGCACGGCGGCGTGTCGCAGACGTCAAGACACATCAACTAGCGCGATGGGAAGGCACGAGGCGGTCGGGAGGCGCGGTGTCAACGGTCGGCGCTCTGGCAGGCGCTCCAGAGCGCGACTTTGGCCGGCATCCGCGGGTTTTCTGCGTCGCGCGCGCGTCCTTTTCTGTCTGGAGGCTACAGTGGAAGGGGGCAAAACCTGGAAAGAGCCTGGGATGCTCTGGGGTGCAGAGGGGAGAGAGAGAGGCTGGGAGAGAGAAGGGAAGCTGTTGTCCAGAGAGGACAAACGTGATTCCCTCCTTCCTCCACATTGCTTCCTCGGGTAGAAAAGTGTCTAAGTGACAGAGGGGAGTGAGGAGGGGTTGTGGCAAAAAGATGAACTCAAGGAGATTAGTGAAAGTGGCAAAAATAGGCTTTTTAGTATTTTGCCAGAAGGTGTTTGATGGAGTTTTGGGTAAGCTAATGACTCCCACTGGCCAAGATACTCAAGGGGTGAAATGTCACATATATTTATGGCCTTCCACCCATTTTGAGCTTATTTGGACAAAGTTGCCAATGCAACTTTTGCAAACCCTAGAAATGGGCAGAAATGGATTTGTGTAGATCCAGTGGAGTAAATCATTTCTCCTTGATGTGCCACTTGGTGTGGTAGCCTTATTTGGTCACATGATCAGGCTCACCAAAGTTGGGGTCCTGGAGAAAAAGTTGGTAGTGCAAAGTAGTTCAAACTTGATTCTGGTCAGAGAGGGTTTTGAGGCACTTTGACCAAGACTTCCTATTCTCCAACCTGTGCCATTTGGTCCAGATGCATCATTAGACCAATGAAGCATGTCCACCAAGTTTGAGCACATTTGGACATACTTGGCAATGTAAAGTTGATCAAACTTCAGAATGGACAGAGATAGTTTTGAGGGGTTTTGATGGTGTTATCTTGTTCTCCAAGTCATGAGACTTGGCAAGATCATCTAATATGTCATATGTGACATGATGGAATTTTCCTGGAATTTCTGGAGAATATTTCCTTTGTAAATATTTCAAAAGCTTGAAATATCCAGAAAGGGTTTTAGAGGGATTTGACCAATATTTTGAGCATGACCAAGTGTTGAAACTCTTATATATGGACAATATATGTCCTATGAGTTTCCCTAAATTTTGTCAAATATTTTTGAAACAGTAAAGTAATTTTTTCCCTATTAAAGACCATTTCTGGCCTTAAGAAAAAGCCTTTAAATAAAATAGAACAGTAACTTTTAAAATTATATTTTTGTGGTTCCTGGGCATCCTATATCTAATAGGAGTCTAATATATTTTTGGAAAGATTTTTACTGCCCTTAATCAAGTACTTGTAGTGCAAACCTCAATTCAGGGGTTTTTGGAAAACTAATTTTAGAAAATACTTTCTGGCCAAATTATTTTTGTAAGAAAACTCCATATAGCACTATTCACATGGCATGGTCATTGGTCAGGAGCTTGGGGTAAGGAGGTGGAATATAGAGGGCAGAGTAGTTGACTTCAAGAAGCACTTGAAAGAAACACAGAGAGAAAACCAACTCCAAATAAAAGCCAAAAAAAAATGCAAAAAGTTTTTGTTGGTCCAAATTTTCATGCTTTAATAATGAAAATGAAATGTTACAAAATGCACGGTGTGACAGAACCGGGACTAATGGGTGGAGGTATTAGTAATGACCCATTAGTCCCGGTTCATGAACCGGGACTAAAGGCCCTTACGAACCGAGACTATTAGGTGTTTTTTTTCTACTAGTGGAGTTACCAAAGGATAATGCATCAGGCATGTAGGGTATGTCCATCTTTGTATTATATCTTTGCGAACTACATCATAGCTCCTCAAGTTATCTATTCTTGTAGCATAGCTGGAGCGTATTTCATGAGTACAGATTTTGTACCGCATAATCTAGTCTTGCAGCAGGGTTGAGATCCTCTGCAATACCGCATAGTGCTATAGTGTGGATGACATGTGGGGCCAGGTCCCACATGACAGTGACTGTACAGCACCATACAGTACTGCAGAGGATCCTAACCCCTTGCAGCATAGCTAGAGTGTATTTCACGAGTCTAGATTTTGTACTCCATAATCCAAAAGGATTGCCATCCGTTTGATTGTTACATAAGAGACATGATAGCAGAGATGGCACTCATAATAAAAAAACTAAATCTGCACACAATCAGACCAAGAAATTATTTCCTAGGATTATGTAATCAGATCAAGCAACGAGAAAAATAGCAAGAAAGGGGCCTCACAGTTCTTTCCGTGCTATGTCATCCGGGGTTGTGGTTATCGGTGAAGAAGAACGCAGCTTCCCTGAGCGGCGCACTCGCGGATGCCCCTAAGATGGCTCTCGCAGTCTACGCCGTCGTCATCGCTAGGTATAAAGCATCACAGACACGTAGGCAGGACGACCGACCAACATCGATCTTGGAGCGACCATAGTCCTCACCGCCGACCTCAGCGGACGTGCACTCCAAAACAAGGAGGACATTCACGCTGTGGAGTTGGCCATGCCACCTCCTTGTCCCTGCGGCCCACACCTTTGCCGGCGGGAGCCGGCGCACCACAAGGCAGCCCATCACGCCATCGAATAGGGGTGGAGTCCTTGACAGGGCAGAATGCTGGGGCTGGACAAACTCCAGGATGGAGACGACGACGGAGACGTCAGTGTGTTGCCACGGGCAGCGGAGGCGGTGGGGGAAGGCTGGAGGCGGCGCGATGCGAGGAGGCGGCGTGGGGGAAGCCAGGAAGTAGAAGAGAAGACAATAAACATTCGGAGATTGGACGGGAAGGATTGGAGAAGAAAAAGTAAGTCATTATTCTCTTCACAACTGTTGATTGATTTTTATTTGGAGAGGGAAGGTCCAGATATATATCGATCAAGTAGTCAATCGTATTTTCCGTTAAATTCCGTTATTTGTTTCCTTAAAATTCCATATTTATAAGCAAATTGCATTAATGGAAGGAATCAGTTAATTTAGGTAAGTTAGAAAGTTAGACCTATGATCTTTTATACCTTAGAAAATTGTTGGTTTATAAGGAAAGAGTGGAGAGGAAAATAAACCGGTAGAAAAGGATGGTCGGAGGTGAGACAAAAAAGACCAAACGAAAGCGGGAGACGAAAATAACCGACTATCCTACCAACTAAGGCGTTATGAGTAGAGATTTAACATTTTTTAAATACTTGATTAACATTTTTGAAATACATAATCTATTTTTTTGACACACATTTTATATTGTTTGCATACATTTTTGACAAAAATGAGAAACATTTTTTCTATGCACATTTAACATTTTAAAAACTTTATATTGTTTTTTGTATATTTACAATATATGAAGGTATAAAAATATTAATAAAAGAAAGCAAAAAGGGAAACATATAATGTGAAAGGGGGGGGGGGGGACGTGGCTTTGGCCACCTGCGCGTTGGGGCCGCCAAGTCTCGCGCTCGCCCGGGCGAGGCTGCCCTATGTTTCACTACAATTGAGACATAGGCGCGCCCTATTTATGGTGCAGTGTTGTTTTTGGCACTAATTAAGGAGTACTCGTTCTAAAGGTCACGCCGGCGGCATGTAGTGCGCCACTAGCCGGAACCAGGGAGTTTTCTATTTTTTTGTAAATTTGTTTATTAAAAACGTTTTATCCCTTAAACAGTGCGTCCAAATTTCGAACCGTTTTAACCGTTGGATTCCCTGCATCGAGATCTTTAAAACAAGATAACATGTTGATAGGTTTTGACAAACTTTCTTTCTAAAAAAAAGACAAAAAACCATGCATCTTGTGGAAGAGAAAAAAAAGTAGAAAACACATTTTTTTTCGTTTCCGAGAGGTACGGCCTTGCCTCTCGCGGAAGCAAAATCATGTCTTTCGCGGAACGAAAAAACATGTTTTTTGGTTTTCGAGAGGCACTGCCACGAAAGAAAATCCGTGCCTCTTGCTAAAGAAAAACCATGCCTCTCATGGAAGCAAAAAGAAAAAATAAAACAAGTTTTTTCTATTTCCGGAAGGTTCGGCTGTGCCTCTCACGGAAACAAATTCGTGCCTCTCGCAAAAGAAAAACCGTGCCTCTTGAAAAAGCAAAAAAAAATGTATTTTTCCGTTTTCGAGAGACACGCGGAAGCAAAACCGTGCATCTCCCAGAAGGAAAAATAAATAGAAAAGGCATTTTTTCCAAGAGGCATGGGCGTGCCTCTCGCTGAAGCAAAATTGTGCTTCTCGCGAAAGTAAAGTCTTGCCTCTCGTGAAAGCAAAAAAAAACATGTTTTTCCGTGCTTTTTTTTCGATCTTTTTGGTCGAAGAGCTAATAAAGACCGATTGAAAACCGAAAAGTGAAGAAAAAAACCATTAAAAAGCCAAAATTGAGTGTGGAAAAATAAAATAAAAACAAAATCCGAAGGGAGCACCCAGAGCGTGACACATGGCACCGTCTGAGAGCGCACCATAGGCGGTGGCGAGCTCTCAGCCGACTCCAAGTGACCATTGGGGAGGCCGCGAACGAGCGCTCCTCAGCTAGTTGCTCCATTTCGGTTGTTTCTAAAATTGCGTCTATTTGTCGGGCAACGGGTCAGGCCGTTTAATGGTGCACATATTATTGCCTTATTTGTTATTATTGCTATCGGCCAGGCTCCCGGTCGGCGTACTCTTGTGCCGTTATGGCACATTGAGACGATGATGACGGCTAGGAGCAGCCACAGAGGTAGTGCAGAATGCGCCTGTGAGCCTTGGGCAGGGGGGCAGTGGCGAGCGGCGCTCCTCCTTGACGATGTGGCGAGGCGGCGGTGAATGGTGCTCCTCCTTCACACCGCACCGGGGCGGCGGCAAGAGCCGTTCTTCCTTCACGGTGCGCCGGGGCGACGGGGAGAGCCATGATACGTCTCCATCGTATCTACTTTTCCTAACGCTTTTTCCCTTGTTTTGGACTCTAATTTGCATGATTTGAATAAAACTAACCCGGACTGGCGTTGTTTTCAGCAGAACTACCATGGTGTTGTCTTTGTGCAGAAATAAAAATTCTCGGAATGGAACGAAACTTTGCGAGGATTTTTTATACAATAAAAGATAATTTCTGGAGCCAAGAACCACCGGAGAGGGGCACCTGGGTGGGAACAATCCACCAGGGCGTGCCACCCCCTCCATGCACGCCCAGGTGGGTTGTACCCACCTAGTGGCCCCGCAGACCGTGAAATCGACGCTATAAAGTCCTATGTTTCAGAAAAAATGAAGGAAAAAGAATTATCGCGTTGCCGGGGAGCATCACCAACCCTTCTCCATCGCCAATTCCATGATGCTCCCCCTCGGGAGTGAGTAATTCCTTCGTAGGCTCGCTGGTCGGTGAGAAGTTGGATGAGATTCATCATGTGATCGAGTTAGTTTTGTTAGGGCTTGGTCCCTAGTGTCCATTATGTTCTGAGATTGATGTTGCTATGACTTTGCCATGCTTAATGCTTATCCCTTTGGGCCCGGGTGTCATGATTTCAGATCTGAACTGTTTATGTTATCACCATTATATCCATTTTCTAGGTCCGATCTTGTGACGCCCCCGATTCAATCGTACAGTAATCATGCACGCAAACGTGTACGATCAAGATCAGGGACTCACGGGAAGATATCACAACACAACTCTAAAACATAATTAAGTCATACAAGCATCATAATACAAGCCAGGGGCCTCGAGGGCTCGAATACAAGTGCTCAATCATAGATGAGTCAGCGGAAGCAACAATATCTGAGTACAGACATACGTTAAACAAGTTGCCATAAGATGGCCAGCACAAACTGGGATACAGATCGAAAGAGGCGCAGGCCTCCTGCCTGGGATCCTCCTAAACTACTCCTGGTCGTCGTCAGCAGCCTGCACGTAGTAGTAGGCACCTCCAGTGTAGTAGTCGTCGTCGACGGTGGCGTCTGGCTCCTGGGCTCCAACGTCTGGTTGCGGCATCCAAGAAGAAGAGGAAAACGGGGGAAAAGAGGGAGCAAAGCAACCGTGAGTACTCATCCAAAGTACTCGCAAGCAAGGAGCTACACTACATATGCATGGGTATATGTGTAAGGAGGCCATATCAGTGGACTGAACTGCAGAATGCCAGAATAAGAGGGGGATAGCTAGTCCTATCAAAGACTACGCTTCTGGCAGCCTCCGTCTTGCAGCATGTAGAAGAGAGTAGATTGAAGTCCTCCAAGTAGCATCGCATAGCATAATCCTATCCGACGATCCTCCCCTGATCGCCCTGTGGAAAAGCGATCACCGGGTTGTCTGTGGAACTTGTCTGGGTGTGTTTTATTAAGTATCCGGTTCTAGTTTTCATAAGGTCAAGGTACAACTCCGGGTCGTCCTTTTACCGAGGGACACGGCTATTCGAATAGATAAACTTCCCTGCAAGGGTGCACCACATAACCCAACACGCTCGATCCCATTTGGCCGGACACACTTTCCTGGGTCATGCCCGGCCTCGGAAGATCAACACGTCGCAGTCCCACCTAGGCACAACAGAGAGGTCAACACGCCGGTCTAAATCCTATGCACGCAGGGGTCTGGGGCCATCGCCCATTGCACACCTGCACGTTGCAAGGGCGGCCGGAAGCAGACCTAGCCTCCCTTATACAAGAGTAGGCGTTCCAGTCCAATCCGGCCCGCACCGCTCCGTCGCTGACGTCAAGAAGGCTTCGGCTGATACCACGACGTCAAGTGCCCATATCTTTCCCGCGTAATTGGTTAGTGCGTATAGGCCACTGGCCAGACTCAGATCAAATACCAAGATCTCGTTAAGCGTGTTATTAGGAAGTAACCACGGACGCCGACCAGGGCCAGGCCCACCTCTCTCCTAGGTGGTCTCAAACTGCCCTGTCGCTCCGCCACAAAGTAACAGTCAGGGGCCGTCGAGAACCCAGGCCCACCTCTACCGGGATGGAGCCACCTGTCCTTCCAGCCCCCACATCGGAATCACTTGCGGGTACTCAACGAGCTGACCCGATTTTAGTCACCATTTGTATAGTATGTATATATGTATAGTATATACTCGTGATCACCTCCCGAGTGATCACAGCCCGATAGTATAGCAAGGCAGACTGACAAGAATGTAGGGCCAATGATGATAAACTAGCATCCTATACTAAGCATTTAGGATTGCGGGTAAGGTATCAACAACTGTAGCAACAATGACAGGCTATGCAACAGAATAGGATCAATCGAAACAGCAACATGCTACACTACTCTAATGCAAGCAGTATAGAGAAGAATAGGCGATATCTGGTGATCAAGGGGGGGGGGGCTTGCCTGGTTGCTCTGGCAAGGA
This sequence comes from Triticum dicoccoides, assembly GCF_002162155.2. Classification (NCBI taxonomy): domain Eukaryota; kingdom Viridiplantae; phylum Streptophyta; class Magnoliopsida; order Poales; family Poaceae; genus Triticum; species Triticum dicoccoides. Next base: position 388,233,029 of record NC_041383.1, on the reverse strand, counting down.
GGGGTCGTCAACACCATAGTCGAACTGGGTGTCGTCGGCAGCCTCGTGGTCTACCGTAAAGAAGTAACGGAGGGGGAACACAATAAATAACAGAGCAATCAAAGTATCACAAAGCGTAGCATGGCAATACGCGGTGCTAGAGGTGACCTAACGCAGTAGGAGGTGATACCCATGAAGGGGGGAAACATCCGGGAAAGTATCCCTGGTGTTTCGCGTTTTCGGACAGATGAACCAGAGGTGAAATGTTGCAGGTTCACTATGCTAGGGACGCGTGGCGGACGAACGGGCTGCGTATCCGGATTCGTCTCGTCATTCTAAGCAACTTTCATGTAGAAAGTTTTTCCATCCGAGCTACGATTTATTTATTATGATTTTTCCAAGTTTTAGCAATATTCCAAAATCATTATTAATTCGAAATTAAATAGCTAAATGCTAGGTGCACCCAGCTCTGCGTACACAGAAGTGTACCAGAGGCTGACAGGTGGGCCAGGGGTCCCAGTTGACCAGTCAACGTTTGACTAATCAACAAGGGGTAGGGCCCCCTGTCATTGGCTGTTACATTAACTAACTAGTTAATTTAGTCTAAATAGGTTATTAGGGTAATAGATTTTAATTAGTTTAATTAAACCTAATTAATTAAGTTAATTAATTTAATTAACTATTTGATTAATTAATAATTTTAATTACTTATTATC
>NC_041383.1:388231327-388231883 GCF_002162155.2 Triticum dicoccoides | reverse complement strand
GCGTGTGTGCACGACGGCTATGGCCGCGGTCGTCGAGCGGGAACCCAGAGGAAGGAGGAGGAGAGGTGCTCACGGGGGGCGCGTAGGGTCCAGGGCAACGGGGGGCGAGGAGGAGGACGGAGACGATGCGGCGGAGGGGAAGCAGGCCGGCGGGGAGGTCCAGCAAGGGCGCTCCGGGATGTCGGTGTCGGGGGTGGTGGGGCGATGGCGCGCGACGGGTCGGGGGCATCGGTTGCCCCCGATCCAGATCCACTCGGGGCGGGGCCGGCGGGACCCTGCCGACGAGGTCCGGTGGCTGGACGGGCCGGCAGGCGCGAGGATGAAGCAGAGGTGCGGAGGAAGAGGAGCCGCGATGAGGAGGCCGTTGAGTGGGCTGGCCTTCGGTGCCGGCGGTTGGCGGCCTCGATGGAGCAGGAAAGATGGCGACGGGCGAAGGAGACGTGACGGTGGAGGGGAAACTCGCGCTGGCGGCGATACTCTACAGCAGGAAAACCAGAGGGAGACACGGCGGAGGCGTCGTGGTTGGCAAGGGGATCGGGAGCGGGAAGTTCCTCTC
>NC_041383.1:388223944-388231085 GCF_002162155.2 Triticum dicoccoides | reverse complement strand
GTTTGACCGGGGTGGGGTTATGGTGGAGTGAGGGGGCGGCCTGGGCCGGTTTGGGCCGGCCTGGCTAGCAGCTGGGCTGACTGGCCCAGTGGGGGGTCCTTTTGTTTTGCTTTGTTTTATTTCTTTTCTTTTTATTTATCCTTTTTCTGTTTTTCAAAAATGTTTAGCACCTAATTGATTATTATAAAATATGGGAGCTAGCTCATAAATTGCAGTGCATTAGATCCTAGCACAAAAAACTAGTTTGGGTGAAATACCATTTTACATTAGATTAGAATTAATTAAAACGTTATTAAATAATGTATTCAACCATTGTTTGAGGTTGTTTAAATGACTTATCAAATTTTAATAATGTTGTTTATAATTTTATCCTAGCCTCTGATTTATCTACTATTTATTGAACATTTTAGTTTTAATATTGGAAAACTTCTATTGTTTGCTTGATTTTGAATTTTGAATTTGAATTGGTTTCGAACTAACGCGAGATTAACAATAGTAATCATGGTGACTCAGCATCCTTAACGTGGGATTACTGTAGTATAACTATCCGGGCGTCACAATTCTCCTCCACTACAAGAAATCTCGTCCCGAGATTTAGGAGCGGGAGTAAGGGGGAAGGGATTTGGTTACGAAATTCTAATGAATCTTCTCGTTCTTGGTTGCTCTTCTCGAAGAGGTCGATCTTCACTGATGTCTTCATTTCTCTACTTCAGGTCATCATGATGAAGTTATCATTTTCTTCGGGAACTCCAACGTACTTACGAATAGGTAAGGGACAACTCGGCTACGACAGAATGCTTATGAGGGAAACAATCTGGGGGTTAACCCATGAATGAGCATAAGATTATCTCTCGAGTTGAACATATAAAATACATCGAGAGTAAGGTACGAAGGTACAATAAGAGGTTCCAAGCGGATAGGTAGTTGCTCAAAGTCTAAACCAGAGTGAGAAAGGGGTTCAGAGCAGCGAGAGTAAGTATTGCGTCTGATACCAGAATAGAGCACTAGGAAGGTGGCTCGCGAATTACCTACGAAACCAAGAGCAAGGGATAACTTTGTCAACAAGGTGTACAGGAGAGTCAGGTTTCGATCTTGTGGAATTGTGGGTTATGGGACCACCATGTGGGTTAAAAGTAGGAAGGGCGGAGACGTCTTGCGTGATCATGCAAGCAAGGTATGTCAGAGGGTAGCCTGTCGATTATGTTGGCAACAGCGTCGGTACCAAGGGCGAGGGACGAAGAGAACCATTTTCCTGCTCGTTGAACGAGGCGGACCATTAGGCAAAGTTCTCGTTCATCGGTGGCTACTAAAATATCATCAACAATAGTAACAGGGCCTCGTCGACAGAATTGTACACCGAGATGTTTACATATGCAGGAGAATATTATTGCCGAGATCATATAGATCACAAGAAACGTTAAACCAACCAATGGAATGGAAAATATGGTTATCAGATTAAACAGAACAATGGAAAGGAAAATGTGTTTAAACACATACTTCAGGGGAATATCCTTCCCAAGGACAAGCAGAGCAAGATATCCATGATAGGATATAAAGTAGAAAATACTTTAGGTAAGGGGAGAGAAATTTCATGACATTACCCATACAAGGTGTTTGGATAATTGAGCAAGAAACATTTAGCATTGTGCTTCAAATGTTCTTATTGAAAATCAGAGTACCATAGACATGCTTCGAGATAGCATTGACATGGTCTTCAAGCAAAGGTCAGACTTTGGATACACAAAGGATCCATCAGGATAAACTTATTAAACAAGGCATCCAATTTCCTCATGGAAAAATGGTTAACCTTGTTAAAAAGGAAACTATAATACTAGGTCCTTCGATCAGGTGTGCTAGGATGACATCACCTTACCGGGTCATATAAAGACCAATGATATAACTCTTGGACATATGTTCCAACCATCATATCTAACCGAGATTCAAATCTGATTGGGGTCAGGATACCTCAGACTCAGGAGGCCTGAGAAGAAAAAGGCGCGACACATATTGACGAGAAGACATCGTAAGATTCTTGGGAAATGTACCATGAAAGCAAGTTCCAAAACAAGAGTTCATCATTAAATCAAGGAGAGGGTTAGGAGGTGGCTGATGGACTCAGCGACAATTCATTGAGATTCCCAAAAGATGGATTTCCACACTTATGTGAACAAGGAGATAATATTTGTCCGATCAAATGATATAATGATGTATGCTCGAGGAAAACATACACAATTTAACAATGATAGAAGGGGGCACCCAGAAATCTGGACTAGGTAGCACGATCAATGTTTGAATGACGATTCAATAAGCAATAGACTTAGAGTGAAACTATCGACCATTAACTTCAAAGCAATAGGGTTGCTAGAAGTACAGAATCCAAGCAGCACGGTTCACGTGTTGGTATCCCGGTTAAAATCAACACGGGGACCCAGGAATGAGCGGGCATGGCAAGAAGTATTACTATACCAAGAATTCTTAAGAGGTGGTGAAATTGTCACAATATTCTTCACATAAAAGATGGTAATACTCCAAGGTAAAGGAGAACAAATACTGGATAGCAAGAATCTCAAGGTATAACACAGAACACGAACAAGTTTGTGTTTGAGGGAAGGCAATAAAGTGGTCGATGACAACACAATTCATCGAGGGCAAGGATGGTATTTCTCATCATGAATTCGATTGGTATCCTGGAAGGAGTTAAAATGTTGATGATGATCACGACAAATTTTGTCGAGAGTCTCCATGAAGATGCAATCGCTCGGTGATGACATCAAGCCAAGGGAATGGTGAAGAAAAAGGCTATTATAACTATAGATAAGATGCCATCTCAGAATTTAGAGTTGTCTCTCAAGACAAACAATATGATGGTGAAAATTCGATGTAAGCTTAGAGCACTGTCGGGATTGTGTCCCGAGGATGAAGGACATAGGTAGAATGGTCAAGCAGTCAGCCTGACGATGATGTTGTAGTCAATCAGCTGGGAATGACACGTCGAGTACAAACTCGTAAGCAATGAAGATTACTAAGAGTTGTTGAATCGCACTGCGGACTCGATTCAGTTGTCGGTTTCCTTGAGGGGCTCTAACAACTCAAAACCCATTGGAAAAATGGAATCAGCGAGAATAATAGTTGATGAAGAACTCATAAGAAGTTAAGTAGTTCTGGGGTATTCTTGAGATACCGGAGTGTAATACTTGACGGTAGATCAAAGTAAAGGTTGGACAGGTGCAATGATCTATAGAAGACAAGTACTTCAACTTGTCAGAGAAATGGTATTTAAAAGGAGAACATGGCCGGAACAACGGTTGCAAAATGCCAGATCCCAGATATAAGATAAACATATACCAAGGAAATATTTATTTGAAGAGAAGCTTTAATGATACGATCTACATCGTTTCCATGGGCATGAACACAAAGTTCAAGGTCGACTCCCACTTCTCCGATGCATAACCTATCATTCACTTCTCATTTTCGATGGAGTTGTAGTATTGAAATTTTATCTGGTAAATCACCAGGAGAATATGACTCGTGAAAACTCTCGGGTTTGCACAGAGTAGGGAAGGCATTGGTCCAACCCATCAGGTATCTTAGGAACATATACTACAAAGTTCAAAAATAAATAACTCAAGCTTGAAAGCAGAGCGTCGTTGTTCATATCAGTGAATAGAATTTACCGATGGCATTATGTATCAGGGAAAGAACTTCTCGAGGTCTTTGTATACAAAGGACACTGTCAGATTGATAATTCAACAAAGGATCTGACTGTTCACAATGGAGCTGATGTGAGCATCAGCACACAATCAGAGGAAGAATCAAGGCAAGGGCCTTAGATTATAGAAACAACTGACTAACTCAAAGCTCAAAGGCAAAGAATCATAATTTCCAAATTAAGGGCTCAAAGGCAAAAACTCTGATTAAGGATGGATAAGTTGAGTAGGCTTAGGGTACAATCGACGACAATTGGATTGCTTGAGAACCAGCTCACATTTAAAATGATGTCCGAGCCAGAAGGAAATTTCCAGGGAATAACTGATGATTGTGTGCATTCACACACATGTTGAATCAACCAGATCAGAATGTCAATCACAAGGATTTTAATGGTTATTGCTATATAGATGGAATTGTCCAGACTGCAAGAAGATAAGTATTTGCAGAGCAATAGTTGGCAAAGGAGTACTGAAAGATTGGGTAGTATTTCAATGCATCTAGTGAATCCTATGAATAACTAGTAATGAACGGTTCCTCGATAAGTGTAATAAAAATCGTAGGGATATTTTTGCAGCAAGGAACCGCAAGGAAGTGGCACAACGGATTCTTGGAACAACGACGAGTATTACAGGGTATCTTGTAATAATAAGAGCAACTGGGGATGAAGGTATGAATGAGAAGTTACCCATAGAGGTTTATCGATGGATGGGAATTGCAAAAGCAATGGCACAAGTCTCGAGAGAACATCATAGAGTATCTTCGGAATCTTCTGGTGCAGCAGGTGGTCATTGGTAACACGGGGCTCTCCGGGTGGAAGTGATCACGAGATCCTAATGTTAGAGTTAGCAAAATTCATTTAACCCGAATAGAAGAGAGATCAGAGTCCCAGAGTATAGACGAGGAGTAAAAGATCCTAATACCACCCAATGGCGACATGGGCCCGTAAGCTGCATAGCCATGTTAGTAAAAGTTTTTCAATGACTAGACTCGACTTTGGCCAAGGAGTTGGAAAGGGGGATTCCTACAGACAGTCGGCTCTGATACCAACTTGTGACGCCCCCGATTCAATTGTACACTAATCATGCAGGCAAACGTGTACGATCAAGATCAGGGACTCACGGGAAGCTATCACAACACAACTCTAAAACATAATGAAGTCATACAAGCATCATAATACAAGCCAGGGGCCTCGAGGGCTCGAATACAAGTGCCCGATCATAGACGAGTCAGCGGAAGCAACAATATCTGAGTACAGACATACGTTAAACAAGTTGCCATAAGATGGCTAGCACAAATTGAGATACAGATCGAAAGAGGTGCAGGCCTCCTGCCTGGGATCCTCCTAAACTACTCCTGGTCGTCGTCAGCAGCCTGCACGTAGTAGTAGGCACCTCCAGTGTAGTAGTCGTCGTTGACGGTGGCGTCTAGCTCCTGGGCTCCAACGTCTGGTTGCGGCATCCGAGAAGAAGAGGAAAACATGGGAAAAGAGGGAGCAAAGAAACCATGAGTACTCATCCAAAGTACTCGCAAGCAAGGAGCTACACTACATATGCATGGGTATATGTGTAAGGAGGCCATATTAGTGGACTGAACTGCAGAATGCCAGAATAAGAGGGGGGTAGCTAGTCCTATCGAAGACTACGCTTCTGGCAGCCTCCGTCTTGCAGCATGTAGAAGAGAGTAGATTGAAGTCCTCCAAGTAGCATCGCATAGCATAATCCTACCCAGCGATCCTCCCCTCGTCGCCCTGTGGAAAAGCGATCACCGGGTGGTCTGTGGAACTTGTCTGGGTGTGTTTTATTAAGTATCCGGTTCTAGTTGTCATAAGGTTAAGGTACAACTCCGGGTCGTCCTTTTACCGAGGGACACGGCTATTCGAATAGATAAACTTCCCTGCAGGGGTGCACCACATAACCCAACATTCTCGATCCCATTTGGCCGGACACACTTTCCTGGGTCATGCCCGGCCTCGGAAGATCAACACGTCGCAGGCCCACCTAGGCACAACAGAGAGGTCAACACGCTGGTCTAAATCCTATGCGCACAGGGGTCTGGGCCCATCGCCCATTGCACACCTGCACGTTGCGAGGGCGGCCGGAAGCAGACCTAGCCTCCCTTATACAAGAGTAGGCGTTCGAGTCATATCCAGTGCGCGCCGCTCCGTCGCTGACGTCAAGAAGGCTTCAGCTGATACCACGACGTCGAGTGCCCATATCTTGCCCGTGTAGTTGGTTAGTTCATATAGGCCAGTGGCCAGACTCAGATCAAATACCAAGATCTCGTTAAGCATGTTATTATGAAGTAACCACGGACGCCGACCAGGGCCAGGCCCACCTCTCTCCTAGGTGGTCTCAAACTGCCTCGTCGCTCCGCCACAAAGTAACAATCGGGGGCCATCGGGAACCCAGGCCCACCTCTACCGGGATGGAGCCACCTGTCCTTCCAGCCCCCACATCGGAATCACTTGCGGGTACTCAACGAGCTGACCCGATTTTAGTCACCATTTGTATAGTATGTATATATGTATAGTATATACCCATGATCACCTCCCGAGTGATCACGGCCCAATAGTATAGCAAGGCAGACTGACAAGAATGTAGGGCCAATGATGATAAACTAGCATCCTATACTAAGCATTTAGGATTGCGGGTAAGGTATCAACAACTGTAGCAACAATGATAGGCTATGCAACAGAATAGGATCAATCGAAACAGTAACATGCTACACTACTCTAATGCAAGCAATATAGAGAAGAATAGGCGATATCTGGTGATCAAGGGGGGCTTGCCTGGTTGCTCTGGCAAGGAAGGTTCGTCAACACCGTAGTCGAACTGGGTGTCGTCAGCAGCCTCGGGGTCTACCGAAAAGAAGTAACGGAGGGGGAACACAATAAATAACAGAGCAATAAAAGTATCCCCGGTGTTTTGCGTTTTCGGACAGATGAACCGGAGGTGAAATGTTGTAGGTTCACTATGCTAGGGACACGTGGCGGACGAACGGGCTGCGTATCCGGATTCGTCTCGTCGTTCTAAGCAACTTTCATGTAGAAAGTTTTTCCATCCGAGCTACGATTTATTTATTATGATTTTTCCAAGTTTTAGCAATATTCCAAAATCTTTATTAATTCGAAATTAAATAGCTAAATGCTAGGTGCATCCAGCTCTGTGTACACAGAAGTGTACCAGAGGCTGACAGGTGGGCCAGGGGTCCCAGTTGACCAGTCAATGTTAGACTGGTCAACAAGGGGTGGGGCCCCCTGTCATTGGCTGTTACATTAACTAACCAGTTAATTTAGTCTAACTAGGTTATTAGGGTAATAGATTTTAATTAGTTTAATTAAACCTAATTAATTAAGTTAATTAATTTAATTAACTATTTGATTAATTAATAATTTTAATTACTTATTATCATTTTTTTCTTTTTTTCATAAAAA
>NC_041383.1:388222804-388223388 GCF_002162155.2 Triticum dicoccoides | reverse complement strand
GGGAGTGCGAGCGCGCGTGCGCATGACGGCTATGGCCGCGGTCGTCGAGCGGGAACCCAGGGGAAGGAGGAGGAGAGGTGCTCACGAGGGGCGCGTAGGGTCCAAGGCAACGGGGGGCAAGGAGGAGGACGAAGACGATGCGGCGGAGGGGAAGCAGGCTGGCGGGGAGGTCCGACGTAGGCGCTCCGAGACGTCGGTGTCGGGGGTGGTGGGGTGATGGCGCGCGACGGGTCGGGGGCATCGGTTGCCCCCGATCCAGATCCACTCGGGGCGGGGCCGGTGGGACCCTGCCGACGAGGTCCGGTGGCCAGACGGGCCGGTAGGCGCGAGGATGAAGCAGAGGTGCGAAGGAAGCCGCGATGAGGAGGCCGTTCAGTGGGCCGGCCTTCGGTGCCGGCGGTTGGCGGCCTCGACGGAGCAGGGAAGATGGCGACGGGCGGAGGAGACGTGACGGTGGAGGGGAAACTCGTGGTGGCGGCGATGCTCTACAGCAGGAAAACCAGAGGGAGACACGGCGGAGGCGTCGTGGTTGGCGAGGGGATCGGGCGCGGGAAGTTCCTCTCTCAGGCACGATGCATGCGTGT
>NC_041383.1:388203879-388222509 GCF_002162155.2 Triticum dicoccoides | reverse complement strand
GGTTTGACCGGGGTGGGGTTATGGTGGAGTGAGGGGGCGGCCTAGGCCGGTTTGGGCCGGCCTGGCTAGCAGCTGGGCTGACTGGCCCAGTGGGGGGGTCCTTTTTGTTTTGCTTTGTTTTATTTCTTTTCTTTTTATTTATCCTTTTTCTGTTTTTCAAAAATGTTTAGCACCTAATTGATTATTATAAAATATGGGAGCTAGCTCATAAATTGCAGTGCATTAGATCCTAGCACCAAAAACTAGTCTGGGTGAAATACCATTTCACATTAGATTAGAATTAATTAAAAGGTTATTAAATAATGGGATAATTGATTTTATGCCCCTAGTTGGGTCACACTCGGCAGGTTTACCCCTAGTTCCCGAAAACACTTGTTCCTGCCCAAACCACTTTGCTCCTCTTATGCTTTTGCCCTTTGACCGTTCGGCCAACACTTTGAAAACTTCATAAAAAATTCATACTAACTCAGAAAAATTCAAATAAGATATCAAAATGTTCAGAAAAGCATCACCTATATGTGCATGTCATTTTCATTCGTGAAAAATGTGTTGGACATTACCCATCTCAGTTTTAGCTCAAATGATCTTAGCATGAATAGTAAAATCTAAAAAAATTCTAAAAATTCTAAGAAAAATTGGTGGAAAACTTTGACCAATGTTTTGAGTGCTTGCCAAGTTTCATAAGGAAATGACAATCGTGGAAGTTGTGGGGAAAAAATGAAATTTTGGAGCATTGATTTTGTTTTTTGCCATGACTTCCACGAATGTCATTCCCTTATGAAACTTGGCAAGCACTCAAAACATTGGTCAAAGTTTGCCACCAATTTTTTTTAGAAGTTTTAGAATTTGTTTAGATTTTACTATTCATGGTAAGATCATTTGAGCTAAAACTGAGATGGGGACTGGCCAACACTTTTTTCATGAATGAAAATGGCATGCACATATAGGTGATGCTTTTCTGAACATTCTGATATCTTATTTGAATTTTTCTGAGTTAGTATGAATTTTTTATGAAGTTTTCAAAGTGATGGTCAAACGGTCAAAGGGCAAAAGCATAAGAGGAGCAAAGTGGTTTGGGCAAGAACAAGTGTTTTCGGAAACTAGGGGTAAACCTGCCGAGTGGGACACAACTAAGGGCACCAAATTAATTATCCCTTAAATAATGTATTCAGCCACTGTTTGAGGTTGTTTAAATGACTTATCAAATTTTAATAATGTTGTTTACAATTTTATCCTAGCCTCTGATTTATCTACTATTTATTGAACATTTTAGTTTTAATATTGGAAAACTTCTATTGTTTGCTTGATTTTGAATTTTGAATTTGAATCGGTTTCGATCTAACGCGAGATTAACAACAGTAATCTGGTGACTCAGCATCCTTAACGTGGGATTACTGTAGCATAACTATCCGGCCGTCACAGATCTTGCAAGTTAATAGTCACCTACTACGTGTTATGATCCGGCAACCCCGGAGTGCCAATAGTCGGGACCACTCCCGGCGATGACTGTAGTTTGAGGAGTTCATGTATTCACCATTTTCTAATGCTTTGTTCCGGTTCTCTATTAAAAAGAGGCCTTAATATCCCCTAGTTTTCAATAGGACCCCGTTGCCACGGAAGGATAGGACAAAAGATGTCATGCAAGTTCTTTTCATAAGCACGTATGACTATTTACGGAATACATGCCTACTTTATATTTATGAACTGGAGCTATGTAACACCCCGAGGATCATGCTACAGTAATCCCCTGCTGATGGTGCCATGTCATCACTCTTACTGTTGCTAGTCCTCATTTGCATTCAAACCAATTCAAATTCAAATCCAAGTTAATGTCGAAATACAAAACTTCTCAAACATGAAAACTAAAATGTTCATCTTGTGTCCAATAATCACTTGTTAATATAGGAGGTGAACTAACATTTTTCCAGAATGTTCAAATGCCCTAAACCACTTTAAAACAGTAGCTAAAGCAAATAAATTAAATGCTTGTTAAGTTATAAAAATAAAAAAAACTACTTTATTTTGGTGCCAAGTTTATTGTAGCAATGGCCTAAGTTAAAATGGTATTTTAGGTGCAAGATTGGTTTTTTATAAAACTATTTTGCTTTCTGAAGTTAAAAAAAAGGAAAGCCAAGAAAAGAGAGAGAGAGAGAGAACAACCCCCCCTGGACCCAACCCGCCTGGACCGGCCCACCTAACCTACCCGAGCCAGCCCAGAGCCCCTGCCTCCCTGGGCTTTAGCCCATTACACTGGCCGGCCCACCTTACCCCGGGTCGCCTTCCCTGTTCGACCGACCCCGTCGCTACAGGGGCGCGGTCGCCCCGGACCGCCTCGCCGTCGACGACGAGGGGGAGGATAAGGCCTCCACGCCCCCGACGCCTCGGTCCTCTCCCCTGCGCCCCACTCACTCCCCTGCTCTCCTCTGTCGCCCACTCCCCTCTGGGTTCTCCCCAGATCCCCTTTCCTCCACCTCCACGACGCGGTCGCCGCTGTGCCTCGCCCGTCCCCGCGGCCACCGAACCCCGTTCGCCTCACCGCCGTGTCCCTCGTCTCCGTCAACGTCATCTGCTTCGTCTCCATCCACGAACGGGAGTCGGGGAGCTCCACAATGCGCGGATCGAGCCACCCCCTTCCGCCTCGGCCGCCGTTGATCTCCTCCAACTCCGGCCACCCTCTGCTGCTCCTAATCTGTCACCGGCTTTCCTTAGCCACTCGGTGAGCTCCTCCCCCTCTCCCTTCTCTCACGTAGGCCGCCCCCTTCTCTAGCTCGCTCACCGCAACCGCCGTAGCTCACCGTCGCCCTGCTCCATCACCGTCGTGGCCACCGCTGCCGTGGCCCCCCGTCCGAGCCCTCCATCGTGCTCCTGGTGTTCCCAGGAGCCCGACCAGCCCTTCCTCTCGCCCTCTCGTGCCCCCTAGCCCATTCCCGACGTGACTCCGAACGCCTCCGCCGCCCGTGCTCGCCGCCGTTGGTTATTCCGGCCGTCCCCGGGCGAGCCACCACCACCACCCGACACGGCGTCGTGTGCGCGTTTGAACGGTGCCAACCGCACGCGAAATGGCCGCCCCTAGCGCGTTTCCGACGAGGCCCGAGTGGCTCCGCCGCGTTCTAGCATCGCCGGCGGTGAGACGCCGGACGCCACCGACGTGGCTGGGCGGGCCCGACCCTGGCTCACTGCCAGTGGGCCATAGGGGCCCTGTTGACTGGGTTGACCCAGTCAACACGCTGACATGGCGGTACAGTGCCACTGACGAACCGGCCCCACCGCTTAATTAATAAATAAAATGGTTTTTATAATTAAAAGTAATTAGTTTAGCTATTTAGCCACTAACATGTGGGGCCCATCAGCTAATTAACCTTAGTTTAGTTAAAATAAGCTCTGTTAAGTAACAGAGGCTGACAGGTGGGTCCCCCGTGTCAGTTTTGACCAGTCAACCGGACTGTTGACTGCTGACATCACTCCTACGTCATGCTGACATCATATTCCTTTTCTGTTAATATAAATAATTCCAGAATATGTTTAAAACTTAGAAAATTCATATAAAATAATCTATAACTCGGATGAAAATGTTTTCTATATGAAAGTTGCTCAGAAAAATCCAACGAATCCGAATATGCGGTCCGTTCATCTGTCACATGCCCCTAGCATGCTGAACATGGAACTTTCCCCCTCCGGTCATCTGTCTGACACAGGTCCGGAACCGGGAACACCTTCCCGGTTGTTTTCCCCCTTCACCTATAACGTCTAGGACCGCGTTAGAGCACGCTTAGCGCTACGTATCGTCATGTCATGCTTAGTGTTACCTCTGTTTGCTATGTATTTACTGTTTCTTCCCCCTCTTCTCTCCGGTAGACCCCGAGGCCGCTGATGCCCCGGTGATCGACTACGTCGTCGACAACGACCCCTTCTTGCCAGATCAACCAGGCAAGCCCCCCCTTTGATCATCCCGATATCGCCCATTCCATTCTCTCATGCTTGCATTAGATTTTGCTATTGTTATTGTTTGCTCCTATTCTGATGCATAGCCTTCTTTTGTAACCTGCTTATTGTTACCTTACCTGCTTATCCTAAACTGCTTAGTATAGGTTGGTTAGTGATCCATCAGTGACCCCCGCCTTGTCCCGACTGCCCCGCTGGATAATCAGAAGACCCGATCAACGGGATCGAAGACCAGGCCCCGACACCGCACATCACTTTCCCCTTAGTTGCTCGACACTACTGGGTTACTATCGAGTGCCGAGGGTGAGACCTCTACAACACTTCTGATGTTAACCCTGTAGTGTAGCTATTCGGTCGTGGTCATCGAGGGTGATTTCCTCTTTAACCACTTCCAATACGACTCTGTCGTGCAACCCCTCAAGTGTGAACCTCGAGGGTGATTCCTCTACGTTCACCTTGATGATTACATTGAGTGGAACCCACCGAGGGTGATTCCTTGGGTTTTCCTCTTGATGTTTGGACACACGGATACTTGGACTTTACAACTGTTACTTGGAAAGTGATGTGGAGACGGGTTGACCTGGAAGGTGCCCGTGAGATAATTACGAGGCGTGGCCGGGCATTCTTAGCCCTTGCCGCAAGTCCTCGAGACGGGGCAACGGGGTCACCTCTTTCGTGAGTCTCTGCTTGTTACCGCGCGTTCCTAATCCACTACGATTTGGATATTTGATCCGAGGGGCCTCTGGCCTGATAGCACTAACCATCACATGGGCATAGTATGGGCGTTCTGCGTCGTATACATCAGCCAAAGCTTAATAGACGTCAGCGACTGAGTGGCGCGCGCCGGGTTGGACTGCGCAAGCGCCTGCCTTGTTGAAGGAGGTAGCTAGGTCTGCTCACCGGCCGCGTACGCAACGTGCAGGAGTTTCCGGGGAGATGGCCCATGACCCCTGGGGGCATAGGTTTAGTCCGGCGTGCTGACCTCTCTGTTAAGTCTAGGTCGGGTTGCGGCGTATTGTTTGGCCGAGGCCGGGCATGACCCTGGAAAGTGTGTCCGGCCGGAGTCAATCGAGCGTGGTGGGTAAGTTGGTGCACCCCTGCAGGGAAGAAAACATCTATCGATAGCCTGTCCTACGGTAACGGACACTTGGAGTTGTATCCCGATCGATACAACTAGAACTGGATACTTGTGATGAGAACTGGATGGAGATGAGGATTTGATTGTGATGATGACTGGATAGTATGGCTCTGGGATTTCTTTCTCGCAGGGAGTCGAGAAAGGATCTCCGGCCGAGGTTGGTAACACCACTGCTACTTACTTTATGCTACTCTACTCCCTCCTGTTGCTGCAAGATGGTGGGTTCGAGAAGATGCTAGTCTTCGATAGGACTAGGCCTTCTCTCTATTCTGGCATTTCTGCAGCCCAGTCCACATATATAGCCTTCCTTTGATAATGTTGCATATGTAGTGTAGATCCTTGCTTGCGAGTACTTTGGATGAGTACTCACGGTTGCTTTGCTCCCCCTTTTCCCCCTTCTTTCTTCTTTCTGGTTGTTGCAACCAGATGGTGGAGTCCAGGAGCCAGATGCCGCCTTTGACGACTGCTGCTACCCCGAGGGTGCCTACTACCACGTGACGGACGCCGACGACCAAGAGTAGTTAGGAGGCTCCCAGGCAGGAGGCCTTGCCTTTTCGATCGATGTTGCTTTTGTGCTAGCCTTCTTAAGGCAAACTTGTTTAACTCATGTCTGTACTCAGATATTATTGCTTCCGCTGACTCGTTTGTATTCAAGCTGATGTATTCGAGCCCTCGAGGCCCCTGGCTTGTAATATAAAGCTTGTATTATTTTAAATTGTGTCTAGAGTTGTGTTGTGATATCTTCCCGTGAGTCCTTGATCTTGGTCGTACACATTTGCGTGTATGATTAGTGTACGATTGAATCGAGGGCGTCACAAGCTAGTGCCATATCACCCTAGGTTATGACTGTCTCATGATGAATATCATCCAACGAATCACCGATCTAATGCCTACGATTTTCCGACATATTGATCTTGCTAAGTTACTACTGCTGTTACTATCATTACTGCTACAAAACTACTGCTATCACTATTACTGCTACTATTGCCGTTGCTACTACTATAAAAATTATCATACTACTTTGCTACTGATCACTTTGCTGCGGATAATTAATCTCCAGGTGTGGTCAAATTGACAACTTAGCTGCTAATACCTGCAAATATTCTTTGGCTCCCCTTGTGTCAAATCAATAAATTTGTGTTGAATACTCCACCCTCGAAAATTTTTGTGATCCCATATACTTGTGGGTTATCAAGACATTTTTCTGGCATCGTTGCCGGGGAGCATAGCTATATTTGTTGAGTTACTTGGGATTATTATCAAATTATCATTATGAAGAATCTGAAGGATGCTATAAGATTTTTCCCTCTAAGACGAGGGGAGGTAAGGAACTGCCATCTAGCTCCGCACTTGATTCACCTTCTGTTATAAATAGACTTGCAACACCACCACATGCTATTAATTCTGATATGCGCAAGTTATTGATGATGCCACTTCTGCTTTGAATGCTACTCATGATGATGCTAGTACCTTGCTTGATGATAATGTGCCACTAGGTGAATTTCTTGATGAACAAATTGCTAGAGTAAGACAACATGGTATTGTTGAAACTGATGATGAGCTTGAAACTGAAAATCTTGAAACACCTATTAGAACTAGCCCTCCTAGATATGAATTGCCAAAGGTACTGGAAGGTTATGTTATAGGAGAGGAGGCAACTAGAGATATTCTTGCTTGTAAGGATAGAGATGATCTAGAAAAATTATTATGCCAGTATATAGAAAGATCTTTCAATGCTAGAATGAAATACGATCCTAAGTTTGCTACTTCACCTATCTTTATTGATGATAAGGATTATGAATTCTCTGGCGACCCAAAGTTAATTACTTTGGTTGAATGTGATCCATTCCATGGTTATGAAACTGAAACTATTGTGGCACATCTTACTAAGTTGAATGACATAGCCACCCTTTTTGCTCGATGAGAAGATTCACTATTACTATATTCTCAAATTATTTCCGTTCTCATTAAAGGGTGATGCTAAAACTTGGTACAATACTCTTGCTCCTGTTTGTGTGCGTAGTCCCCAGGATATGATTTATTACTTCTCTGAAAAATATTTCCCTGCTCATAAGAAACAAGTTCCCTTGCAGGAAATATTTAAATTTGTGCAAATTGAAGAAGAGAGTCTCCCACAAGCTTGGCGAGGCTTCTCCAATTGCTTAATGCTTTGCCTGATCATCCTCTTAAGAAAAATGAAATACTTGATATCTTCTATAATGGACTAACCGATGCTTCTAGGGATTTCCTAGATAGTTGTGTTGGTTGTGTTTTCAGGGAACGAACTATTGAGCAAGTTGAAGAATTATTGAATAACATATTGAAAAATTATGATGATTGGACTCTTCCTGAAACACCGCCTAAACCCACTCCAAAGAAGAGGGGTATTTTATATCTCAGTCCTGAAGATATGCAAGAAGCAAAGAAATCTATGAAGGAAAAAGGTATTAAAGCCGAGGAAAAATTTACCTCCTATTGAAGAAATACATGGGCTTGATACACCACCACCACCTAAGGTGGTAGAGGTAAATTCTTTAATGAAATTCAATGATAGTGATAATCCTCATAATAAACATCCTAGTCAATGCCTTTATGAGTTTGATAATTACATTAGAAAGCAAGATCACTTCAATGCAAATGTTATGAAACAATTGAAATACAACTCTGATATGATTGCTCGCTTAAGTGACTTGTTATTTAGAATCTCAAATGATGTTAGAGGTGTAGGAAAGGATGCCTATATGGTTCAAACTCAATTAGAACAAGTTGCTAAATCTCAAAGAGAGTTGCTTGATGAAAAGAACAACAACATACCTAACTTTGTTGTTAGAGTAGCAACTAGAGGAGGTAAAATGACTCAGGAACCACTTTATCCTGAGGGACACCCAAAGAGAATTGAACAAGATTCTCAAAGAATTAACACTGATGCACCTAGTCCTTCTAGAAAGAAAAGGAAGAAGAAAACTAATAGGACTTTGCATGCCTCTAGTGAACCTAAAGTAGAAAAACCTCCTGATAATGATAATGAAGTTTTTATCTCTGATGCTGAAACTCAATCTGGTAGTGAACACTCACCTTCTGATAATGAAAAAGATAATAATGAGGTTCATGAAGACACTCAGACTAATGATAAAGAACCAGACAACGATGTTGAGATAGAACCAACTATTGATCTTGATAACCCACAATCCAAGAATAAAAGATATGATAAAAGAGACTTTGTTGCTAGAAAACATGGAAAGGAAAGAGAGCCATGGGTTCAAAAACCTATGCCCTTTCCACCTAAGTCAACTAAAAAGAAAGATGATGAAGAATTTGAACGCTTCGATGAAATGTTGAGGCCAGTCTTTTTGCGTACTCGCTTGATTGATATCTTAAAAATGCCTCCTTATGCAAAGTACATGAAAGACATCATCACCAATAAGAGGAAAATACTAGAAGCTGAAATCTCCACCATGCTTGCTAATTATACTTTTAAAGATGGAGTACCTAAAAAACTCGGAGATCCGAGAATACCAACTATACCTTGCTCCATTATAAGAAATTATGTGAAAACTGCCTTATGTGAGTTGGGAGATGGTGTTAGTGTTATGCCTTTCTATTTATATAAAAGACTTGATTTGAATAAACTCACACCTACTGAAATATCTTTGCAAATGGATGACAAAACAACTGCCCTACCTATCGGTATTTGTGAGGATGTGCCTGTTGTTGTTGCTAATGTTACTATTCTGACTGACTTTGTTATACTTGAGATGCCCGAGGACGACAACATGTCGATTATCCTTGGTAGAACCTTCTTGAATACATCAAGAGTTGTTATTGATTGCAATAAAAGCAAGGTCACCTTTCATATCAATGGTAATGAGCATACGGTGCACTTTCCAAAGAAACAATTCCAAGTGAATGGTAATATTGTTATTGAAAAATCTCTGACAATCACTATTGGAAGTTTTCAACTACCTCTACTTACTGTTAAAAAGAAATATGAAATGCTTATTGTTGGGGACATTCATATCCCTATTGAGGTAACTTAGTGATTTACGAAAGTTCTTCGGTTTCATGCTAATCGAAAGTGGTTGTTAATAAGACTTGATCAACCTTATTAATGGATCATTTTTGAGAGGTATGAAATTGATGAATTTAGTGAGCACTACCTTCTGTCCCTACCTTTTGTTTTCTGTTTTTCTTAGTTAAATAAAATAAAATGCCATGCTTTGTGTGTTTTCTGAGTTTTCTGTGCAATAAAAAATTGACCCAAAAATAAATGCTCTGAAATTTTAATACGATTTTTTCTAATTATTTAAGATTTTTTTGGTGCAAATAATATCAGAGGAGGTGCACCATGGGGGTGATGGGGTTATGTACCTAGGGTAGGGTCATGGACCTGATCCAAGTAACTTACCCCAGGACATCCTTAGAAGAGGTCGCCTTCCAGTCGACCAACGAGGATTCACTCGACTGGCCTGAAGGACTCGACCACGAAGACTCACTCGACCACCAGGAGGTCAAGAGGCACTCTGCACTGCAACGGCCTGTAATCAAGTAGACTTTATGATAGTAAAGGCCTTTATATGGGGCGTTACCAGTAACGCCCCAGACTTAACTCACCTTAAACCCTCTCCTACGTGGGCTGGCTGGGGTCCTGGCGCACTCTATATAAGCCACCCCCCTCCACAGGCAGAGGGGTTCGGCACCTTGCAATTCATACATTCGTAATCCACTCGACCGCCTCCGGGATCCGAGACGTAGGGCTGTTACTTCTTCCGAGAAGGGCCTGAACTCGTACATCCTTTGTGCTTACAACCTCTCCATAGCTAGGACCTTGCCTCTCCATACCTACCCCCACTCTACTGTCAGGCTTAGAACCACGACAGTTGGCGCCCACCGTGGGGCAGGTGTTTTAGCGATTTTGTGGAGAAGTTGCGGTTCTTCTGAGTACTCTCATCATGGTGTCTGCTGGAGTTTTGGTCAAGGGTCAAGAGATCCGTCTCGGCACTCTCACCTTCATCGCCGACGACTCCGCATGGCTCCAGGAGGCTCCACTCGACGTAGACGCGCTCCCCGTCCGCGGTGCGACGCATTTTCGCGCATGTGTCCGCGGCGTTCTGCTGCGGCAACCGTCGACCCAGTATCGGTCGGCTCCTCCATCGTCCACCCTCCCAGTCTCCCGCCAGCGCAAGCGCTCAGGCCGGTCGAGGCTTCAGCGATGGATGAGTCACGCGGTGGCTCGCCAATCGGCCACTACACAAGTTGCGGCAATCGAGCCCAACGAATCTCTCTACGGCTTGTTCGATCAGTCGACTGGCTCCGGAGAGACTGCATCCGAGTGTGGAAGCAGTGATCCAGCGGCGGAAATCTTGATGGTCGATGGGCCCCACAGCCCTCCTGGCTTCGCCCGTGGTGGTGGAGCAGGTGACGGCGGCGACCCTGCACGAGACTACGAAGAGTACCAGCCCGAGCCACTCGACTCTCTGCAAAGAGAAGAGCTTCGCCGCAGGAACGAGGATCCCCTGCGTATTCCCATCGCAGGAGAAACCCCCGAGGCTCGTGCCTTGGAGGAGGCGCATCTGGCCAATTTGGCCGAGCGCACTCGACTGGAGAACCTTCAGCGAGCACTCGACGAGCGCGCGCGGCAACGAGTTCCCGACACCAGTCGACGTCAACTTTTCCCGCCGACTCAGGTATATCGAACCCCAATTCAGAATTTAGCAGCTGCGACCCGTATAGCAGAGTCCATTCAGCCTTCGCAGTCGGAAGCTGGCAGAGGTTTGCTGCAAATCAGGGATCTGCTCCGGGCAGCAGGAGATCAGAATTCAGCCGTGTCTCAGTCGCGCAACAGAATTCACAGTCGATCTGTCACTGTGAATACGGTTCAGTCGGCTCACAGCCCCAGATCGCCTCCGCGGCGCGAAGGGCGTGAGAATCGGCGAGATCAATATGGCGACAGACTCGACCGAGATGATAGGCGTCGAGTGCCCTATTCCCCTCCGAGGGTGGGTCTTACGCTCCTCGGCAGCCAGATGATAGGCGTCAGTACAGTACAGGGCGTAGGGTTCCAGTTGACCCCAGAGAGCCAGGCTTCGACGCGCGATCCATTATCGTGCAAGGGTTGGTCGACCGGAACAGAGCCCATCGAGGCGCACTCGACAGAGATGTACCCACGAGCAGTCGAGTACATGTTTCTGGTCCTGAATGTTTCAGCAGAGCTATCAGAGCCGCAGTTATCCCCCCCAATTTCAGGTTGGCAACAGGAGTCAGCAAGTTCACTGGTGAGTCTAAGCCTGAAACTTGGCTTGAAGACTACCGAGTGGCAGTTCAGATCGGTGGTGGGAACGACGAGGTGGCCATGAAGCATTTGCCCCTCATGTTGGAAGGTTCTGCTAGGGCATGGTTGACTCAATTACCTCCTAGCAGCATTTACACTTGGGAAGACCTGTCCCGAGTGTTCGTCAGAACGTTTGAAGGGACTTGCAAGCGACCAGCGGGATTGACAGAGTTGCAAGTCTGCGTGCAAAAAACTAATGAGACTCTCAGAGAGTATATTCAGAGGTGGATCACTTTGCACCACACTGTGGAAAATGTCTCTGATCATCAGGCAGTATGCGCCTTCAAAGACGGCGTCAAGAACAGAGAACTGAGTTTGAAATTTGGTCGAACCGGTGACATGACCTTGAGTCGGATGATGGAGATTGCTACCAAGTACGCCAACGGCGAAGAAGAAGACCGACTCCGAAGCGGCAAGCACAAGCCGAGTCAGTCAGAAAAAGGAAACACCAGTCGGAAATAGAAGCGGAAGGCTGAACCGGCAGCTCCTGGAGAGGCTCTGGCCGTGACTCAAGGAAAGTTCAAGGGGAAACCAAAAGGATCCTGGAACCCCAAGAAGGTAAAGGATAAAGAAGGGAACGACGTGATGGATATGCCGTGTCACATTCACACGAAGAAAGATGAAGAGGGGAATATCATTTACCCAAAGCACACCACTCGCCAATGTCGACTCCTGATCCAGCAGTTTCAGGGAAAACAGTCTAAGGACAAGGAGAAGGAGTCGGACAAGGCCGAAGACAAAGAGGACAGTGAAGGAGGATATCCGCATATCAACTCCACTCTGATGATCTTTGCAGATGTGGAAAGCAGAAGTCGACTGAAAGTGATTAACCGAGAGGTGAACATGGTTGCCCCAGCAAAGGCAAATTATCTGAAGTGGTCTCAAACACCCATCACATTCGACCAATCTGATCACCCGACTCATATTGCCACCCCCGGGAGGCAAGCTTTGGTGGTCGATCCAGTTGTCGAAGGCACTCGACTGACAAAGGTGCTGATGGAT
Source organism: Triticum dicoccoides (assembly GCF_002162155.2). NCBI lineage: Eukaryota > Viridiplantae > Streptophyta > Magnoliopsida > Poales > Poaceae > Triticum > Triticum dicoccoides. The sequence goes on along the minus strand of NC_041383.1, from coordinate 388,210,099 downwards.
GGTGGAAGTGGGCTGAACTTATTGTATGCAGACACATTGAAAGGTATGGGCATCCCGATGTCCCGACTGAGCACTAGTAACATGAGCTTCCATGGAGTTATACCAGGGAAGAAGGCCGAGTCACTCGGCCAGATAGCTTTGGACGTAGTGTTTGGTGATTCGAAGCATTTTCGCAAAGAAAAGTTAACGTTTGAGGTCGTGGATTTTCAAAGTGCATATCATGCCATTTTGGGGAGACCAGCCTATGCACGGTTCATGGCTCGACCATGTTACGTGTACCTCAAATTGAAGATGCCCGGTCCCAAAGGTGTGATCACTGTCACCAGTGATAGGAAAAAGGCAGAGGAGTGCTTTCAGAAGGGCTCCAAGATTGCCGATTCCCAAGTGACAGCGGTCGAGTTCGAAGAATACAAGCAAAACGCAGATCCGAGTGACTTGCTGCGATCCAAGAAGCCCGCCACAGAGTCTGCATTCCAGTCGTCCGGTGAGACGAAGCCTGTTCACATTCACCCGACCGACCCCGAAGCAGCTCCGACCCGCATCTCCACAACACTCGACCCAAAATAGGAAGAAGCGCTCATCCAGTTCCTCCGTGAGAACTGGGACATTTTTGCATGGAAGCCCGCTGACATGCCAGGTGTTCCCAGGGGACTGGCTGAGCATCGCCTAAGAGTCGACTCGTCTGCAAAACCAGTCAAAGAGCATCTTCGGCGGTCCGCCGTCCAGAAGAGAAAGGCCATCGGTGAAGAAGTGGCTCCACTGTTGGCGGCAAGATTTATCCGAGAGATCTACCACTCCGAGTGGCTCGCTAATGTCGTCATGGTTCCTAAGAAGGACAAGTCGCTCCGAATGTGCATTGATTTCAAGCACATCAACTGGGCCTGCCCGAAAGATCACTTTCCTCTCCCTCGCATAGATCAAATTGTTGACTCGACCGCGGGATGCGAGAGGTTGTCTTTTTTAGATGCTTACTCCGGGTACCACCAGATCCGTCTGTACGGGCCCGATGAGGTAAAAACAGCTTTCATCACTCCATTCGGGTGCTTCTGCTATATCACCATGCCATTCGGCCTCAAGAATGCCGGAGCCACATTTATGCGAATGATTCAGAAGTGTCTACTCACCCAAATCAGTCGGAATGTGGAAGCTTATATGGATGATATTGTTGTCAAGTCACGAAAAGGTTCCGACCTGCTCGCTGACCTCGCCGAAACATTTGCCAACCTCAGAAGGTATGATATCAAGCTCAATCCATCAAAGTGCACATTTGGAGTTCCTGGTGGCAAGTTACTCGGTTTTCTCGTTTCCGAACGGGGAATCGACGCTAACCCAGAGAAGATTGGCACTATTCTCCGAGTGAAACGCCCTGTGCGAGTGCACGATGTCCAGAAGCTTACTGGATGCTTGGCCGCATTAAGTCGATTCATCTCACGACTCGGTGAAAAGGCACTGCCTCTTTACCGACTGATGAAGAAGGCTGACAAGTTCGAGTGGACTCCAGAAGCTGATGCAGCGTTTGCCGAGCTAAAAGCTCTGCTCTCCACCCAGCCGGTGCTTGCTGCTCCAATCAGCAAAGAGCCTCTGTTGCTCTACATCGCAGCCACAGGACAAGTCGTCAGTACTGTGCTAACGGTCGAGCGGGAAGAAGAAGGAAAAGCTCTCAAAGTTCAGCGCCCAGTGTATTATTTGTCTGAAGTCTTGACTCCATCCAAGCAGAGATATCCTCATTATCAGAAGCTTGTGTATGGAATATACATGACCACAAAGAAGGTTGCTCATTATTTCTCTGACCATTCCATCACAGTCATCAGCGACGCTCCACTATCAGAGATTTTGCACAACAGAGACGCAACTGGTCGAGTGGCCAAATGGGTGATTGAACTTCTTCCCCTTGATATCAAGTTTGAGGCAAAGAAAGCCATTAAGTCCCAGGCGATAGCAGATTTCCTCGCCGAGTGGATTGAACAACAGCAGCCGACTGAAGTTCACTCGGAGCATTGGACCATGTTTTTCGATGGCTCTAAGATGTTGAATGGTTCCAGTGCTGGGGTTGTCCTGGTTTCCCCCAGAGGAGATAAGCTCAGATATGTGCTCCAGATTCACTTTGATTCCTCCAACAATGAGGCAGAATATGAGGCCCTCCTATATGGGTTGCGCATGGCCATTTCACTCGGCGTCCGTCGCCTAATGGTCTATGGCGACTCGGATTTAGTGGTCAATCAGGTGATGAAAGAGTGGGACGTGAGAAGCCCAGCCATGACTGGATACTGCAGTGCAGTGAGGAAGCTGGAGAAGAAGTTCGAGGGGTTGGAGCTCCATCATATACCCCGACTGAAAAATCAAGCAGCTGATGATCTAGCAAAGATAGGTTCCAAGAGAGAAGCCATTCCGAGTGGTGTGTTCTTGGAGCATATACACACTCCGTCAGTCAAAGAAGATCCTTTCACCGAAGAAACTCCGCAGCCCAAAAGCGCCACAGATCCGACTGAAGTTGAAGTCCCAGCGGTGGTCGACTTGATCATGGAGGTTTTGGTGGTCATTCCCGACTGGACGATTCCGTATGTCGCATATATCTTGAGGAAAGAGCTTCCGGAGGATGAGGAAGAAGCTCGACAGATCGTCCGTCGATCTAAGGCCTTTACCGTAATCAAAGGACAATTATACAGAGAAAGCGCGACTGGAGTCGGTCAGAAGTGCATAACACCAGAAGAAGGTCGACTCATCCTCAATGATATTCACTCGGGGACCTGTGGTCATCATGCGTCCTCTCGGACCATCGTGGCCAAAGCATACCGAGCCGGATTTTACTGGCCCAAGGCGAATGAGATGGCAAAAGAGATAGTAGATAAGTGCGAGGGATGTCAGTTCTACTCGAATATGTCGCACAAGCCTGCGTCAGCTTTGAAGACCATCCCACTCGTCTGGCCTTTTGCAGTTTGGGGGCTAGACATGATCGGTCCTTTGAGAACAGGACGAAGTGGCTTCACGCATGTACTGGTGGCAGTCGACAAGTTCACCAAGTGGATCGAGGCTAAACCAATCAAGAGCCTTGACACCGGTACTGCTGTTAGCTTCATCAGGGAACTAATATTCAGATATGGAGTTCCGCACAGCATCATTACGGATAATGGGTCGAACTTTGACTCCGAGGAATTCAGAGCTTTCTGCGACTCCCAAGGCACATGGGTCGACTACGCATCAGTCGCCCATCCGCAGTCGAATGGACAAGCAGAGCGAGCTAATGGACTGATTCTCAAGGGACTGAAGCCTCGACTGATGCGTGATCTCAAACACGCGGCTGGAGCTTGGGTCGACGAACTTCCATCTGTACTCTGGGGACTGCGGACCACGCCTAATCGGTCGACCGGAAGAACTCCATTCTTCTTGGTCTATGGGGCTGAAGCAGTCTTGCCGAGTGATCTTCTCCACAATGCTCCTCGAGTTGAAATCTACAACGAAGCAGAAGCTGAACAAGCGCGGCAGGACACAGTCGACCTTTTAGAGGAAGAAAGGGAGATGGCTCTGATCCGGTCGACCATCTACCAACAAGATCTGCGGCGTTTCCACGCCCGAAACGTGAGAGGTCGAGCCTTCCAGGAAGGGGATTTGGTTCTCCGAGTGGATCAGCACAAACCACACAAGCTTGCTCCTTCTTGGGAAGGCCCCTTCATCGTCACCAAGGTTCTCCACAACGGGGCGTACCGTCTTTACAACGTCGAGCATAATATCGACGAGCCCCGAGCTTGGAACGCGGAGCTACTCCGCCCGTTTTACACTTAAGCTTTATCACTCGGATGAGTTGCAATAAAGTACTTCTGTAGTTCATGGACCTCAAAATAATAAGTGTCATAGTTCCTCCATAATATCTGTCACTTTTTATTTTTTGTCCAATGAAATTCCCCTCAGTGGGTGACTTAGCTGCGAATCCGTTTCGCCTAAGTTTGTAAAAATCCTACCGAGTGGTGAGCCAGACTCCCACTCGGAGGCTTAGCTGCAGCCTCGTGCTCGCCTAAGTTATCAAAATCCTACCGAGTGGTAAGCCAGCCTTCCACTCGGAGGCTTAGCTGCAGCCTCGTGCTCGCCTAAGTTATAAAAATCCTACCGAGTGAAGAGCAACCCTCTCACTCGGGGGCTTAGCTGCAGTCCAAGCACTCGCCTAAGTTGTGAAAATCCTATCGAGTGAAGAGCAATCCTCTCACTCGGAGGCTTAGCTGCGAATCCGTTTCGCCTAAGTTATCAAAATCCTACCGAGTGGTAAGCCAGCCTTCCACTCGGAGGCTTAGCTGCAGCCTCGTGCTCGCCTAAGTTATAAAAATCCTACCGAGTGAAGAGCGAACCCTCTCACTCGGAGGCTTAGCTGCAGCCTCGTGCTCGCCTAAGTTATCAAAATCCTACCGAGTGGTAAGCCAGCCTTCCACTCGGAGGCTTAGCTGCAGCCTCGTGCTCGCCTAAGTTATAAAAATCCTACCGAGTGAAGAGCAACCCTCTCACTCGGGGGCTTAGCTGCAGTCCAAGCACTCGCCTAAGTTGTGAAAATCCTACCGAGTGAAGAGCAATCCTCTCACTCGGAGGCTTAGCTGCAGCCTCGTGCTCGCCTAAGTTATCAAAATCCTACCGAGTGGTAAGCCAGCCTTCCACTCGGAGGCTTAGCTGCAGCCTCGTGCTCGCCTAAGTTATAAAAATCCTACCGAGTGAAGAGCAACCCTCTCACTCGGGGGCTTAGCTGCAGTCCAAGCACTCGCCTAAGTTGTGAAAATCCTACCGAGTGGTAAGCCAGCCTTCCACTCGGAGGCTTAGCTGCAGCCTCGTGCTCGCCTAAGTTATAAAAATCCTACCGAGTGAAGAGCAACCCTCTCACTCGGGGGCTTAGCTGCAGTCCAAGCACTCGCCTAAGTCGTGAAAATCCTACCGAGTGGTAAGTCAGCCTTCCACTCGGAGGCTTAGCTGCAGCCTCGTGCTCGCCTAAGTTATAAAAATCCTACCGAGTGAAGAGCAACCCTCTCACTCGGGGGCTTAGCTGCAGGCCAAGCGCTCGCCTAAGTTACAAAAATCCTACCGAGTGAAGAGCAACCCTCCCACTCGGGGGCTTAGCTGCAGCCCAGTGCTCGTCTAAGTGGACTAAAGAATAAGTCGATTGCAGCACAGGCACCTTGCTTTGAACCTGCAAAAGACATTCCGAGCCGAAGGCAATCGTATTCAAGCACCAAATCCAAGTTTGAATCGACATCTAAAGGAACCGAAAGTGCTCAGGCGTCAAGCCTGTTAAGGTTTGTCGGTTACAATTTCACTCGGCATACCGAGGCAAATTTAAAGCGTCGAGCCAGAAGAAGTTTTTTACCCCTCCTGTGGAGGGCTGGAAGGTGCAACAAATTCATCAAGGTCAATCCCGTCGGCGATCCGAGTGGCAGCTGCAAGGAAAGTTTCCATAAAGGATCTGAAGTCGTGCTTCTTGGTATTGGCCACCCGAAGGGCCGCCAGCTTCTCTTCTCGCGCATCTTTACAGTGGACTCGGGCCAGACACAGAGCGACATCTGCACCACATCGAGCCGAGGACTTCTTCCACTCCTGCACTCGACCAGGGATCGTGTTCAAGCGGGCCATCAGCGACTCAAGGTCATTCTGAAGTGTCTCCTCAGGCCAGAGCGTCGAGTCGATGCGAGATGTGGCGGCCTTCAGCCTTGCGAGATAGTCCACGACAGCTGCAACACGAGACTCCAGTCGGAAAACATCCATGGCAACTTCGTCGTTCACCGGAGAATTGACGGGGTCAAGGTTTGGCTCCAGACGGCTGGTTTCTTCTTCAAAGTTTTGACAAAATTCTGCAAGGGTGATCACTAAGTCAAGGAGATAGTCGAATGGAAAAAGCCACAATTGGAAATATTTGCCAAACATGGAGGTCTACCTTCAAGCATAAGGAACAACTTTTTGGCAAGGCCACTCAGGAAGGCCTCCAGTTCAGTTTTCTTCTCAGTCAATTTGCTGACTTGGTCGGTCAGGGCAGCTTTGTCAGTTTTCAGTCGACTGACCTCCTTGTTGGCAATCCCAAGAGCAGCTTTCAGATTGGTATTGTCTTGTTCGAGCTTGGTAACTGAAGCTAACTTCTCGTCAGCAAGCTTGATCTTCTCAGCTAGCTCAAGGTCTTTCTTCTGCTGGGCCTCCCTTACCTTACCTGCAAGTTACAGCAAGATCAGATGCTGAAACAAGCAAGGGGAAAAGCAGT
>NC_041383.1:388193800-388203869 GCF_002162155.2 Triticum dicoccoides | reverse complement strand
CATAATATCGACGAGCCCCGAGCTTGGAACGCGGAGCTACTCCGCCCGTTTTACACTTAAGCTTTATCACTCGGATGAGTTGCAATAAAGTACTTCTGTAGTTCATGGACCTCAAAATAATAAGTGTCATAGTTCCTCCATAATATCTGTCACTTTTTATTTTTTGTCCAATGAAATTCCCCTCAGTGGGTGACTTAGCTGCGAATCCGTTTCGCCTAAGCTTGTAAAAATCCTACCGAGTGGTGAGCCAGACTCCCACTCGGAGGCTTAGCCGCGAATCCGTTTCGCCTAAGTTATCAAAATCCTACCGAGTGGTAAGCCAGCCTTCCACTCGGAGGCTTAGCTGCAGCCTCGTGCTCGCCTAAGTTATAAAAATCCTACCGAGTGAAGAGCAACCCTCTCACTCGGAGGCTTAGCTGCAGTCCAAGCACTCGCCTAAGTTGTAAAAATCCTACCGAGTGAAGAGCAACCCTCTCACTCGGAGGCTTAGCTGCAGTCCAAGCACTCGCCTAAGTTGTGAAAATCCTACCGAGTGGTAAGCCAGCCTTCCACTCGGAGGCTTAGCTGCAGCCTCGTGCTCGCCTAAGTTATAAAAATCCTACCGAGTGAAGAGCAACCCTCTCACTCGTGGGCTTAGCTGCAGTCCAAGCACTCGCCTAAGTTGTGAAAATCCTACCGAGTGGTAAGCCAGCCTTCCACTCGGAGGCTTAGCTGCAGCCTCGTGCTCGCCTAAGTTATAAAAATCCTACCGAGTGAAGAGCAACCCTCTCACTCGGGGGCTTAGCTGCAGTCCAAGCACTCGCCTAAGTTGTGAAAATCCTACCGAGTGGTAAGCCAGCCTTCCACTCGGAGGCTTAGCTGCAGCCTCGTGCTCGCCTAAGTTATAAAAATCCTACCGAGTGAAGAGCAACCCTCTCACTCGGGGGCTTAGCTGCAGTCCAAGCACTCGCCTAAGTCGTGAAAATCCTACCGAGTGGTAAGTCAGCCTTCCACTCGGAGGCTTAGCTGCAGCCTCGTGCTCGCCTAAGTTATAAAAATCCTACCGAGTGAAGAGCAACCCTCTCACTCGGGGGCTTAGCTGCAGTCCAAGCACTCGCCTAAGTCGTGAAAATCCTACCGAGTGAAGAGCAACCCTCTCACTCGGGGGCTTAGCTGCAGCCCAGTGCTCGTCTAAGTGGACTAAAGAATAAATCGATTGCAGCACGGGCACCTTGCTTTGAACCTGCAAAAGACATTCCGAGCCGAAGGCAATCGTATTCAAGCACCAAATCCAAGTTTGAATCGACATCTAAAGGAACCGAAAGTGCTCAGGCGTCAAGCCTGTTAAGGTTTGTCAGCTACAATTTCACTCGGCATACCGAGGCAAATTTAAAGCGTCGAGCCAGAAGAAGTTTTTTACCCCTCCTGTGGAGGGCTGGAAGGTGCAACAAATTCATCAAGGTCAATCCCGTCGGCGATCCGAGTGGCAGCTGCAAGGAAAGTTTCCATAAAGGATCTGAAGTCGTGCTTCTTGGTATTGGCCACCCGAAGGGCCGCCAGCTTCTCTTCTCGCGCATCTTTGCAGTGGACTCGGGCCAGACACAGAGCGACATCTGCACCACACCGAGCCGAGGACTTCTTCCACTCTTGCACTCGACCAGGGATCGTGTTCAAGCGGGCCATCAGCGACTCAAGGTCATTCTGAAGTGTCTCCTCAGGCCAGAGCGTCGAGTCGATGCGAGATGTGGCGGCCTTCAGCCTTGCGAGATAGTCCACTACAGCTGCAACACGAGACTCCAATCGGAAAACATCCATGGCAACTTCGTCGTTCACCGGAGAATTGACGGGGTCAAGGTTTGGCTCCAGTCGGCTGGTTTCTTCTTCAAAGTTTTGACAAAATTCTGCAAGGGTGATCACTAAGTCAAGGAGATAGTCGAATGGAAAAAGCCACAATTGGAAATATTTGCCAAACATGGAGGTCTACCTTCAAGCATAAGGAACAACTTTTTGGCAAGGCCACTCAGGAAGGCCTCCAGTTCAGTTTTCTTCTCAGTCAATTTGCTGACTTGGTCGGTCAGGGCAGCTTTGTCAGTTTTCAGTCGACTGACCTCCTTGTTGGCAATCCCAAGAGCAGCTTTCAGATTGGTATTGTCTTGTTCGAGCTTGGTAACTGAAGCTAACTTCTCGTCAGCAAGCTTGATCTTCTCAGCTAGCTCAAGGTCTTTCTTCTGCCGGGCCTCCCTTACCTTACCTGCAAGTTACAGCAAGATCAGATGCTGAAACAAGCAAGGGGAAAAGCAGTCGTCAGGGTCTCACCAAACATACCTTCGGTCTCCTCCTTTGCCTTTGTCAGCTTCTCCTGAACCAGCTTCAAGCTCAGCTCGACTTGAGTATGTTTTTGTTCCAGCTCTGAGTAGCGAGCCACAAGATCACAGGAGTTCTGTGAAGAACCAATCGACTAAATGTCAAATATAATTCACTTCCGAGTGAAAAAGGGATAAACACACGTTTCTAAGACTACAGCCAAATACAAGCATTCGACCGTAGTCTCGGGGACTACACCCAGTGGGTGCACTCAGCGTGCCCCCACTAATCCTGTTGAAGACAAAGTCGACCAGTCGACCTCAAAAAAAAATGTGTGTGCGAGATGCATTCTCTAAGACTGTGATCAACTACAAGCAGTCGACCACAGTCTCGGGGACTACACCCAGTGGGCGCACTCAGCGTGCCCCCACCGGTTTGTGAAATCCAGTCGACCAGTCGACTGACAGAAAGATTGACATTATAAAGCCTAAGGCCGACTGCCAGCAGTCGACCTTAGCCTTGGGGACTACACCCAGTGGGTGCACTCAGCGTGCCCCCACCGGTTTGTGAAATCCAGTCGACCAGTCGACTGACAAAAAGATTGACATCATAAAGCCTAAGGCCGACTGCCAGCAGTCGACCTTAGCCTTGGGGACTACACCCAGCGGGTGCACTCAGCGTGCCCCCGCTAACACGGAGTTTATTCGACACACCCAGTGGGTGATTACTATAAATTCCGGAAAAGAAAAGTTTTTGGTAGCATATCCAACAGAACAAACAGCGGTCGACTGACCTGGACATTGATTTGGAGGGCAGAGCTGGCGTCATAAGCTGCCTGGCTCGCGTCCCGGATAGTCTTCAGCTGCTCCATCATGAGTCCCGCCTGGCGTATTGCCTCCTTCGCTGCGCCAGCTTGGTCCTCTGGGACGTGGTGCATCGTGAAGAGGGAGGGCTGCTGAGCACTCGTCAGTGGATTTGCGAAGGACACCGTGTGTCGAGTGGTGTTCTCTTCTTCCACAGTCAGAATCTCAGGCGCCGTCACATCCTGAGGCACTTTACTGGCGGACGCTTTCCGACTCCTCCTGCGTGCCAGTGTTTCTTCATCCTCGTCGTCATCAGGGAGATTGATAACAGTATGGGGTGGAGCTGCGGAGAAGAATCAGGATCAGAGATCGCGAGTCAGTCGACTAAGAACGATGTTAAGAATACAGTACCTGGGTCCAAAGTTGCTGCATCCTCCATCTCGTGGTCATCAGCCCGGGCCGAGGTCTCAGAAGTAGCAGCACTACAACTCCAAAGGATCGGTCGACTAACTTCAGCGTCGACCAGAGATAAAGTTCGCACAGAATAAGAAAATATGAGCAGCACAATTACCCTGATATGGTGGGGATGGACACCTTCATTTTCGGCAGGAGCTTGGTCGGCTTTGGCGGAGCTCCCCTAGGCTGCTTCGGCGCCTTTTCAGTCGGCACTGGAGAAGTGGTCCTAGGGCGCTTGGTCGACTGCGTCACAACCCCCTTGCCACGTTCAGTCGAAGGGTCGTGGACGAGCTTCGACCGCCTTTCCGAGCGCGGTGGCACGACCTCCTCCTCTTCCTCCTCGTCTTCGGCGTCATCATCATCGCCGTCGTCATCATCATCGTCGTCGTCGTCCCCTGCAACGTCCGAGTCCCATTCCTCCTCGTCCTGGCTCTCGCCCCCACTCGCCTCACCCTCCTCAGTCGGAGTTTGTGCCCCATTGGGCATCGAGTACAGCTCGGTGAGGGCCTAGCAGATATCAAGACAATGATCAGTCGACCAATCGGCAGAGTAGGCAGAGATGAATGCGACAAGAATACAGTGGAGAGCAGGGCAAGTGTACCTTATTTGGATCACTGTTGTGGTCGAGTGGAGGAATCCTTCTGGCTCCGCGTGGGTTGTCCTTGTTTCCGGTGACGGCTGCCATCCATCTTTCCAGAGTGACATCGTCGACTGCTTCTGGATGGACTCTAGTCTCGTCTTCGGTCCCACAGTACAACCACATGCAGTGGCTCCGGAACTGGAGGGGCTGGATGCGACGCCTGAGGAAGACCTCCAGGAGATCCATGCCCGTCACTCCCTCCCGAACCAACTGCACCACGCGCTCCATCAACATCTTCACATCAGCTTTCTCCTCCGGGATCAACTTCAGAGAGGAGGGCTTGTTCACTCGGTCCATGGTAAACTGTGGGAGTCCACTCGACTGTCCCGGCGTCGACTAGTCCCGGCAGTAGAACCAGGTCGACTGCCAGCCTCTGACTGACTCGGGAAAGGTCATGGGCGGAAAGGTGCTCTTGTTCCTCACCTGGATGCCCAAGCCCCCACACATTTGGACGACTCGGGTCTTTTCGTCGCCTGGACTTGCCTTCTTCACGGTCTGAGAGCGACACGTGAATATATGCTTGAACAAACCCCAGTGCGGTCGACAGCCTAAGAAACCCTCACACATGGACACGAACGCGGCAAGATAGGCAATGGAGTTTGGGGTAAAGTGGTGGAGCTGCGCTCCGAAGAAGTTCAAAAAGCCACGAAAGAAAACACTCGGCGGCAAGGAAAACCCGCGATCAACATGGGTGGCCAAAAGCACACACTCACCCTCTTCTGGCTGGGGCTGCCACTCCTTCCCCGGAAGCCTCGCAGCTCCGTGGGGGATCAAGCCCTCGTTGGCCATGTCGAGAAGGTCATTCTCAGTGATGGTCGACTGGATCCAGTCTCCTTGGACCCAGCCTTTCGGTAGGCGGGATCTGGACGAGGACCCTCCGCGGCTGGTGGATCTCCCCTTCGCCTTCTCCGACGCCGACGCCTTCTTTGCACGCTCCAGCGCCGCCGTCTTCTCCTTGGCCATGGTCGCCGGCGAGATGCGCGAAGGGAAGTGGTGCGGGGGCGAGAGCGAGCACGCTGAGCAGGGAGGAAGGAAGCAGAGAGAGGGGGAGAATGCTAAGGCGCATCACAAAAATCCTCGCCGGGCACATTTATAAGGTCCCTTCCGAGTGGATGACAGGTGGGCCCGGTCGATCTAATCATGTCTGGAACAGTTATGCAGACGGGATACGTGGCGAAAAAGGCGGCGCGGAGATCGAGGCGTCCATGACCCGTCCCATCCGAACGCCGCGGTCCGCCCCGCTTCGCGCGCGCCCCAAAATTTCGCATCCCGCGGAATCCGCGAGCAACAAATCAGTCTGTCAGGCGCGGTGTTTCCGGTGATCCGTCGCTCGGAGATCGTCGAAGCCTGAAAGATCACTCGACGCAAAAACAGAATGGATCAAGTCGACTGAAGGCAAGTTGTTTCCTGTCGACAAAAGGATTCTTTGGTCCAGAACAGCGCACAACCGGAGCACAAAGATTAATCGGAAACGACATCAACTCCTTCTTCACTCGAAGCCTCAATCCATTCGGGGGCTAATGATGGGGTTATGTACCTAGGGTAGGGTCATGGACCTGATCCAAGTAACTTACCCTAGGACATCCTTAGAAGAGGTCGCCTTCCAGTCGACCAACGAGGATTCACTCGACTGGCCTGAAGGACTCGACCACGAAGACTCACTCGACCACCAGGAGGTCAAGAGGCACTCTGCACTGCAACGGCCTGTAATCAAGTAGACTTTATGATAGTAAAGGCCTTTATATGGGGCGTTACCAGTAACGCCCCAGACTTAACTCACCTTAAACCCTCTCCTACGTGGGCTGGCTGGGGTCCTGGCGCACTCTATATAAGCCACCCCCCTCCACAGGCAGAGGGGTTCGGCACCTTGCAATTCATACATTCGTAATCCACTCGACCGCCTCCGGGCTCCGAGACGTAGGGCTGTTACTTCTTCCGAGAAGGGCCTGAACTCGTACATCCTTTGTGCTTACAACCTCTCCATAGCTAGGACCTTGCCTCTCCATACCTACCCCCCACTCTACTGTCAGGCTTAGAACCACGACAGGGGGCACAACCCACCTGGGCACGCCCTGGTGGGTTGGGTCCCCACGTGGGCCCCCTCACTTATCTCTTCATCCCACATCATCACTTTCGAGTTCTTGCTCTCTCTTTTTGGACTAGAAAAAAAATCACCATTGCTCTCTCTTTCGAGTTCTTGCTCTCAACCCCGCGGATTTCGATCTCTTTGCTCGAAGCTCCGTTTTTGAAACTATTTCGGGGGGATTGTTGCTTGGTATGTGACTCTTTTGTGTGTCCAATTAGTGTTTGCTTTAGTGGTTTATATTTTGCATAATTAGCTACTCTTGGTGCTGCTGTAGATGAGCTTGCACGTTGAATTCTTAGAGTTCTAAGTAGTTTTAATGCTTGCTATGGCTTCTATACATTCCTATGAGTAGTTGCTACCAATCTTGTGAAGTTTTGTTGAGAAAAATTTTGTGGAGTAAAAATTTCAGAATTTTGTTCATAGGAAAAAGATGAGTATCTTTAGGAAGTTTGCTTCCAAGAAGAACTCCAAGGGAGTTATTGGGGAGTCATCTGACAGTGATCTCCATACCCGGAGATTGGTAGAGTTACGGCCATGCGAATGGTCGCATAATCCGTTCATGGAAGGGGTCAGGATCCTTCATGAGTTTGCACAATACACTGCTAATGCCGGCCTCACCGACTTCATCACAGCTGAATGCGAACCATATCATCTCCTCACAAATTCCTTTATGCAAAGATTTCCTTTCTTGAGTAGGAATAATACCCCTGAGGTGCAGTTTAACTTATATGCTGAATCCCATCACATACCACTTACTGAATTTTGTGACATATGCATGCTTCCTTCTGATGGTAGTTTAGTAGAGCCTAGGCCCACGGAGTTTGATGGTTTTTACTGTACTCCGACAGTGGGGGGTGAGAGAGGGGTATCGGGTGTCACCACTACTAGCTTACATTTTCCTGTTGTACATTATTTTGCTCTTTTCATTACTAAGTGTTTACTTGCTAGAGAGAAGGTATGTGCACTTAGTGCTGCAGACTTTGTTGTTTTATGTCGTGCACTTTATGGCAACAACACTTATACCTTGGATGCTATTGTGGCACGTTGCCTCCACCTTAACAAATCCAAGGGTAAAATACATGGTGGTATTTATGCTACTCGCTTAGCGAATCACTTTAACATTCAGATACGCCAGCATGATTATGAAGGAAATATGCCCTAGATGCAATAATAAAGTTATTATTTATTTCCTTATTTCATGATAAATGTTTATTATTCATGCTAGAATTGTATTAACCGGAAACATAGTACATGTGTGAATACATAGAAAAACAGATTGTCACTAGTATGCCTCTACTTGACTAGCTCGTTAATCAAAGATGGTTGTAGTTTCCTAACCATAGACATGAGTTGTCATTTGATAAAGGGGATCACATCATTAGGAGAATGATGTGATTGACATGACCCATTTCGTTAGCTTAGCACTTGATCGTTTTAGTTTACTGCTATTGCTTTCTTCATGAGTTATACACGTTCCTATGACTATGAGATTATGCAACTCCCGATTACCAGAGGAACACTTTGTGTGCTACCAAACGTCACAACGTAACTGGGTGATTATAAAGGTGCTTTACAGGTGTCTCCGATGGTACTTGTTGAGTTGGCATAGATCGAGATTAGGATTTTTCACTCCGATTGTCGAAGAGGTATCTCTGGGCCCTCTCGGCAATGCACATCACTATAAGCCTTGCAAGCAATGTGACTAATGAGTTAGTTGCGGGATGATGCATTACGGAACGAGTAAAGAGACTTGTCGGTAACGAGATTGAGCTAGGTATTGAGATACCGACGATCGAATCTCGGGCAAGTAACATACCGATGACAAAGGGAACAACGTATGTTGTTATGCGGTTTGACCGATAAAGATCTTCGTAGAATATGTAGGAGCCAATATGAGGATCCAGGTTCCGCTATTGGTTATTGATCGACGACGTGTCTCGGTCATGTCTACATGGTTCTCGAACCCGTAGAGTCCACACGCTTAACATTCGGTGGAGTTTATGTGTTTTGATGTACCGAAGGTAGTTTGGACTCTCGGATATGATCACGGACATGACGAGGAGTCTCGAAATGGTCGAGACATAAAGATCGATATATTGGATGACTATGTTTGGACTTCGGAAGGGTTTCGGGCAAGTTCAGACAAATACCGGAGTGTTGGGGGGTTACCGGACCCCCCTGGGGAGTGTAATGGGTCTATTGGGCCTTAGTGGAGAAGAGGAGGGCCGGTCAGGGCAGGCCGCGCACCCCTCCCTCTCTAGTCCAAATTGGATAAGGAGGGGGGTGGCGCCCCCTTTCCTTTCCCCCTCTCTCCTCCTTCCCCCTTCTCCTACTCCTACTAGGAAAGGAGGAGTCCTACTCCCGGTGGGAGTAGGACTCCCCCCTTGGCGCGCCCTCCTCCTTGGCCGGCCGCCTCCCCCTAGCTCCTTTATATACGAGGGCAGGGGGCACCCCAAGACAGACAAGTTGATCATTGATCTTTAGCCGTGTGCAGTGCCCCCCTCCACCATAATCCACCTCGGTCATATCATAGCGGTGCTTAGGCGAAGCCCTGCGTCGGTAGCTGCATCAACACAGTCATCACGCCATCGTGCTGATGGAACTCTCCCTCGAAGCTCTACTGGATCGTGAGTTCGTGGGACGTCACCGAGCTGAACATGTGCAGATCGCAGAGGTGCCGTACGTTCGGTACTAGCATCAGTCGATCGTGAAGATGTACGACTACATCAACCGCATTGTCATAACGCTTCCACTTACGGTCTATGAGGGTACATGGACGACACTCTCCCTCTTGTTGCTATGCATCACCATGATCTTGCGTGTGCGTAGAATTTTTTTGAAATTACTACGTTCCCCAACAGTGGCATTCGAGCCAGGTTTATGCCTAGATGTTATATGCACGAGTAGAACACAAGTGAGGTTGTGGGCGATACAAGTCATACTGCTTACTAGCATGTCATACGTTGATTCGACGGTATTGTTGGATGAAGCGGCCCGGACTGACATTACGCGTACGCTTACACGAGACTAGTTCTACCGACGTGCTTCGCACACAGGTGGCTGGTGGGTGTCAGTTTCTCCAACTTTAGTTGAATCAAGTGTGGCTACGCCCGGTCCTTGTTGAAGGTTAAAACAATACTAACTTGACGAAATATCATTGTGGTTTTGATGCGTAGGTGGTTCTTTCTCAGCCCATAGCAGCCACGTAAAACTTGCAACAATAAAGTAGAGGACGTCTAACTTGTTTCTGCAGGGCATGTTGTGATGTGATATGGTTAAGACATGATGCTATATTTTATTGTATGAGATGATCATGTTTTGTAACAGAGCTATCGACAACTAGAAGGAGCCATATGCACTACTGGAATCAGCTACTTTGCCATCTGCCAGCTCTTTGTCGTCAGCTAGCAGACGGCAAAGAAGCTCTTTGCCATCAGCTACCCGAAAGCAGACGACAAAGAACTGGCTGATGGCAAAGAAAGCCTTTGCCATCAGCCTATTCTTTGCCGTCCGCTAGCTGACGGCAAAGAATCTTTGCGTCCGCTAGCATATGATAAAGAGGGAGGGGGGGCCACTGAGGAGCTGTTTAAAAAATACTTAACATCCCCCCTCTTTGCCGTCTGCTAGCAGACGACAAAGAGCAAAAAAGCGGACGACAAAGAGGGCGGACGGCAAACATTCAACATATCTAACGGCGCGCCCCACCCCGCCCTCTCTCTCTGTTTCTCTCCTCCCACACGCGCGCCGCCGCCCCCAGCACTCGCCGTCGCCCGGTCGCCCCACCGCCCCGCCGCCCAACCG
>NC_041383.1:388192912-388193414 GCF_002162155.2 Triticum dicoccoides | reverse complement strand
CTACCTCCTTTGTTTTTTCTTTTTTTAGTTTTAGGTTTATGTTTAGTTTAGATTTAGTTTTAGTTTTATTTTAGTTTTAGATTTAGGTTTAGTTCAGTTTTAGGAAAGAAAAAGAAGAAGAAGAAAAAAACAGGAGAGGAGGAGAAGAAGAAGAGGAAAAAGGAAAGGAAGAAGAAGAAGAGGAGGAGGAGAAGAAAAAAGAAGAAGAGGAAGAAGAAGAAGAAAAAAGAGGAGAGGAGGAGAAGAAGAAGAGGAAAAAGGAAAGAAGGAGGAGGAAGAAGAAGAAGAAGAAGAAGAAGAAGGGAAAAAAGGAAGAAAAGGAAGAAGAGGAAGAAGAAGAAAAGGAAAAAAAAGAGGAAAATACCCCGACCCGACACGGCACCCCGACCCCGACCCGGCACCCAGACACGACACCCCGACCCCGAGACCCTGACCCCGACACCCCGACCCCGACCCCGACACCGACACCCCAACCCCGAGCCTGACCCGACACCGCGACCCT
>NC_041383.1:388141654-388192230 GCF_002162155.2 Triticum dicoccoides | reverse complement strand
CCCGAGACCCCGACCCCGACCCCGACACGGCACCCCGACACCGACACGACACCCCGACCCCCGACACCTCCCGAAAAGGTGTTCTTTGGCCTTCCAAAGGCCGACGGGGTCATATATTTGTGAATTATTAGTTAGGTCATATATTTTTCGATTTTGTTATGAAAAACATCATATATAATTGTGTTGATCGGGTAGTTTTAAATGTGCAGTTGTTTATGTTGTACTTGATGATGATACACTTAAGTGATATACATATTATTATTCATGTCGGTACTTTTTTTCATGTTGTACTAATTTCGTTTATTCTTTGTCATGGCAGGTGTTGAAAGATGGTGGGCGCTGGTCGGGAGCGTGCCGAGGCCCCTTCTTCGTCGGCGCGTAGTGTGAGGTCTTCCATTCCACACGCACCTCTTCGCCGAGCGTTGCTGGACAGTATGGCGACACCGCCAGGCCCTTCTTCGTCGACCGCGGTGCCCAGCAGGGGACGAGGTAAGAAGAAGGGCCGAGGTGGAGCACGTGGTCGCGGGAGAGGAGGTAGGGTGACTCTTACGGCACCTTCCTCGCCGCCTCCCCCAGCTGTTTCACCCGAGGACGTGACTGCTAGGGTGGACTCGTCTGAGGAGGAGGCTACACGGACTCCGGTCCACGAGCCTCCGGTCCACGGGTCTTCAGCCCACGAGCCTCGGGTCGACGGGCCTTCGGCCCACGAGAGTTGGGCCCACGAGACCCCGGAGGAGCACATGTCTGGATGGGGTACTTGGTCGGGTCAGCCTGAGGATGGCGGGGAGCCGAGTGGCCATGCTGATGATGGCGGGGAGCCGAGTGGCCATGCTGATGATGGCGGGGAGCCGACTGATTTTGAGGAGGAGGGGGAGGAGGGGGGCAACGTCTACCAGCGTGGTGCTACACGGCTCCCGTCCGTGCCGGCCACCCGCGAGCAGAGGTGGTTGATTTTCCCTGATGGGGAGAGGTAAGTGCATTCAATCTTTTTGTACCTTGTGCTTTCATGTTTCTTCAAATAACTAATGCGTTGGCCTTGTCATGCTGCAGGGGTTGGGACCACCATGAAAGTGTCCGCCGGCCCAACTCCGTCCTTGGAGTTCTGATTCGGCAAAACTTTCCGGGGTTTGTCACGTTGCCTGGTGAGGGTCGGCTTCCAGAGGTTGGATTGAGTTGGGAGCACTACTTGGCTGCCCCGGCCCCGCCGGGTGAGATTATCGATGGTGTCTTGTGCAAGACGAGGGCAGACATGGTGATCAGAAAGTTCTGGGTAATTTCTCCTTTACACAATTAAAAATCTTCAACTAGCTAGTTATTAATTGTACTAATCAATATTGTCTCATTTGATTGCAGACATTCTACAGGTGTGAGGAGGGATACGAGGAGGAGGCGGCAGATGTTATCCACAAGGAGTGCAAGCGCCTACTTCAGAACTTATGGCATGAGGCTCGGGTGCAGTCTGTTCAAGACTACTACGCCGACCGTGGTATCAAGAAGTCCAAGCAGGAGTGCCGCGATAAGTTCTTGAGTAAGGAGCAGTACATGAAGGTAATTCTTAAGGCCTTGTACTTAATTCCTTCATTTAGTAATTCATAGCCGTAGTGCTGAAGTTTCTATTTGCTAACTTAGGCCCCTCAGAGATGGTGTGCGGATCGGATGGATTGTTGGGAGGAGTTGGTCGATGTGTGGTCCTCAAAAGAATGGCGGGCCACCCACAACGAGGCCAAGGACAAACGTGCCCAAATGGAAGGTGTGCCACACCACCAAGGCAGCTCCAACTTATTTCAGTACGGGCAGAACTGGGTATGTGGTTTGCTTCATGATTCATGCAATTCATTCATCATGCTAGCTTTAGCCCTTTAATTACTAATTTACTTTGTTTCTCTCTTTCAGGCACGCTACAATAGGGCGGATAAGGTGCCAGAGGTGTACGACCTGTATGCCATGGCCCACACTGGCTCTTACAAGAAAGTCAAGGCATTCTCTGCGTCTGACCTCGATGATCCAAAGAACTTCACCAACATCTCCGCCCACGACAAGCTCGTGCAATATAGAGATCAGGGGAAGGCGAGGAAAGGGGGGGACTTTAACCCGAGCCAGGGTCCCATTGATACAGAGTTGCTGATGATATCTGGTGGCGGGAGGTCCCATGGCTCCATAGCCATGGGAGATGGACTTATCCGTTGTCCTAGCACTCTCCCGGAGATCAAGGCGCTCCAGTCGAGCTCCGCTCCTGAGATAAGGCCTCGTGAATGGCCAGTCCAACTTGCCATCAAGGTTAGTTATACGTACTCAGCTATCTTTCTCCATTACATTGTGTGCGCTTCCATCAATGATTACAAATGGTCATGTGAGTGGTGTTGCAGGCTGCTATACAGAGTGAGAGAGATAGAACGGAGAAACTTCTGGCGGAGGCGGCAGAGAGGCAGCGGGAGTTGGAGGAGAGGATGACAAAGATGTTGGAGGAGGAGAGGGCACGGAATGACATGCAGGCAAGGGCCATGTATGAGCTCCTTGTGGTCAGTTTCTTCTGCAGATTACTTGCTAGTCTTAACATTTGAGTCTCATTACTAACTAGTATGACTCTGTTGTGAAAACCAAATGTGCAGTCTGTGTGCGAGAAGTCCGGTCAGACCGCTCCGCCGATGCCAGTGATTGCTCCTGGGAGCACGGTGAGTTTAATTTGAATGGACATTACTTGCTAGTCTTAACATTTGAGTGTCATAATGCTAACGAGACATTGGAAATGATCTTTGGTGCAACTTAACTCCAGAAACGCATCGCACGATCCTTCTCCAGCTACCGGCACGAGCCAGTCTACTCCTCCACCTCCCTGATCACGGTAAGTTTCTCTAGACTTAGACTTAGCTTTATTTCCTCCAATATGCTTACCATAATGACCTAGAGTTAGCTTCTTTTCCTTCGAAATGACTTAATAAGCTTACTTATGTCAAAAATTGCATAATTAACTTAGTTAGCTCATAAACGATCCATTTTACCTAAGTTAGCTCTAATATGACTCATTTTACCTTAGTTAGCTTACAAGTGATCCAATTTATCCAAGTTAGCTCTAAAATGACCTATTTTAGTAGATTAGCTCGTAAATGATCCATTTTACCTACGTTAGTTTTAAAATGACCCATTTCACCTAGGTTAGCTCCAAAATGACTCATTTCACCTAGGTTAGCTCCAAAATGACCCATTTCACGTAGATTAGCTCCAAAATGACCCATTTCACCTAGATTTGCTCCTAAACAATCAATTTCACCTAAGTTAGCTAAAAACGATCCATTTCACCTAAATTAGCTCTTAAATGATCCATTTCACCTAAGTTAGGTCATAAACGGCCCATTTCAACTAAGTTAGCTCATAAAAGCTCATAAATGATTCATTTCACCTAAGTTAGCTAAAAACGATCCATTTCACCTAAGTTAGCTCGTAAACGATCCATTTCACCTAAGTTAGCTCATAAACGACCCATTTCAACTAAGTTAGCTCATATATGATCCATTTGAACTAAGTTAGCTCATAAACAACCCATTTCAACTTTGTTAGCTCATATATGATCCATTTCACCTAAGTTAGCTCATAAATGACATATACTTCTTGTTCTAGTCACCTATTTCTAACTTTCTTATTTACCATTTTGCAGATTTCATTCACTTCATGGAAGCTAGCTTGCTATGATGGAGTGCTTGCTTTTCCTTTGATGAAACTTTGCATTGTATCTAGCTTGCTATGATAGAACTTGCTATCTTGACGAAACTTTGCATTGTAATATGTATATGGATGGAACTTGCTTATGTATGAACAATGTGTATGGATGGAACTTGCTTATGTATGAACAATGTGTATGGATGAAACTGATGTGATATGTGATATGAAACTTATGTGCTGGATATGTGATATTGAAATATATCTATATATGTCATATATATTTGCTGTGAAAATTGTTGGATTAAAAAAACAGAAAAAGAGACAATATGCAGGCTCTTTGCCGTCTGCCACCGACGGCAAAGGGTTCTTTGCCATCAGCAGCGGACGGCAAAGAGGCCACGTGGCAGGCAACTGTGCTTCCTGGGAGGCTGACCAATTTGGTCAGTTTGCCATTAGCAGCTGATGGCAAAGGCTTTGCCGTCCGCAGCGGACGGCAAAGGCCTGCCGTTAACCACCTAACGGAGTAACAGCACATTTATTGCCGTCCGTCTTCTTTGCCGTCCGCTGCTGATGGCAAAGGCCCCTTTGCCGTCAGCTGCCCGAAGCAGACGACATCGCAGCTCTTTGTCGTCCCCTACTTTGCCGTCACCTTTTGCCGTCCGCGGCTGACGGCAAAGGTCTTTGTCGTCCGCCATCCATGCCTTTGCCATCCACTGTGGCAGATGGCAAAGTAGCAGATTCCTGTAGTGATGGTTGTCCCTTTATTGTATGAAATGCAATCGCCATGTAATTGCTTTACTTTATCTCTAAGCGGTAGAGATAGTCGTAGAAGCAATAGTTGGTGAGACGACAATGATGCTACGATGGAGATCAAGGTGTCGCGCCTATGACGATGGTGATCATGACGGTGCTTTGGAGATGGAGATCAAAGGCACAAGATGATGATGGCCATATCATATCACTTATATTGATAGCATGTGATGTTTATATTTTATGCATCTTATTATTTTGCTTTGATTGACAGTATCATTATAAGATGATCTATCACTAAATTTCAAGGTATAAGTGTTCTCCCTGAGTATGCACCATTGCCAAAGTTCGTCGTTTCGAGACACCACGTGATGATCGGGTGTGATAAGCTCTACGTTCACATACAACGGGTGCAAGCCAGTTTTGCACACGCAGAAATACTCGGGTTAAACTTGACGAGCCTAGCATATGCAGATATGGCCTCGGAACACTGAGACCAAAAGGTCAAGCATGAATCATATAGTAGATATGATCAACATAGTGATGTTCACCATTGAAAACTACTCCATTTCACGTGATGATCGGAACTGGTTTAGTTCATTTGGATCACGTGATTACTTAGATGATTAGAGGGATGCCTGTCTAAATGGGAGTTCTTAAGTAATTTGATTAACTGTACTTTAATTTATCATGAACTTAGTACCTGATAGTATTTTGCTTGTCTATGTTGTTGTAGATAGATGGCCCGTGTTGTTGTTCCATTGAATTTTAATGCGTTCCTTGAGAAAGCTAAGTTGAAAGATGATCGTAGCAATTACACGGACTGGGTCCGTAACTTGAGGATTATCCTCATTGCTGCACAGAAGAATTACGTCCTGGAAGCACTGCTAGGTGCAAGACCCGTTGCAGGAGCAACGTCGGACATTGTGAACGTCTGGCAGAGCAAAGCTGATGACTACTCGATAGTTCAGTGTGCCATGCTTTACGGCTTAGAACCGGGACTTCAACGATGTTTTGAACGTCATGGAGCATATGAGATGTTTCAGGAGTTGAAGTTAATATTTCAAGCAAATGCCCGGATTGAGAGATATGAAGTCTCCAATAAGTTCTACAGCTGCAAGATGGAGGAGAATAGTTCTATCAGTGAACATATACTCAAAATGTCTGGGTATAATAATCACTTGATTCAACTGGGAGTTAATCTTCCTGATGATAATGTCATTGATAGAATTCTTTAATCACTGCCACCAAGCTACAAGAGCTTCGTGATGAACTATAATATGCAAGGGGTGGAAAAGACAATTCCCGAGCTCTTCGCAATGCTAAAGGTTGCGGAGGTAGAAATAAGAAGGAGCATCAAGTGTTGATGGTCAACTAGACCACCAGTTTCAAGAAAAAGGGTAAAGGGAAGAAGAAGGGGAACTTCAAGAAGAACGACAAACAAGTTGCTGCTCAGGATAAGAAACCCAAGTCTGGACCTAACCCTGAGACTGAGTGCTTCTACTGCAAAGTGACTGGCCACTGGAAGCGGAACTGCCCCAAGTATTTGGCGGATAAGAAGGATGGCAAGGTGAACAAAGGTATATGTGATATACATGTTATTGATGTGTACCTTACTAAAGCTCGCAGTAGCACCTGGGTATTTGATACTGGTTCTGTTGCTAATATTTGCAACTCGAAATAGGGACTACGGATTAAGCGAAGATTGGCTAAGGACAAGGTGACGATGCACGTGGGAAATGGTTCCAAAGTCGATGTGATCGCGGTCGGCATGCTACCTCTACATCTACCTTCGGGATTAGTTTTAGACCTGAATAATTGTTATTTGGTGCCAGCGTTAAGCATGAACATTATATCTGGATCTTGTTTGATGCGAGATGGTTATTCATTTAAATCTGAGAATAATGGTTGTTCTATTTATATGAGTAATATTTTTTATGGTCATGCACCGTTGAAGAGTGGTCTATTTTTGTTGAATCTCGATTGTAGTGATACACATATTCATAATGTTGAAGCCAAAAGATGCAGAGTTGATAATGATAGTGCAACTTATTTGTGGCACTACCTTTTAGGTCATATTGGTGTAAAGCGCATGAAGAAACTCCATACTGATGGACTTTTTGAATCACTTGGTTATGAATCACTTGGTACTTGCGAACCATGCCTCATGGGTAAGATGACTAAAACGCCGTTCTCCGGAACAATGGAGCGAGCAACAGATTTGTTGGAAATCATACATACTAATGTATGTGGTCCGATGAATATTGAGGCTCGCGGCGGGTATCATTATTTTCTCACCTTCACAGACGATATAAGCAGATATGGGTATGTCTACTTAATGAAACATAAGTCTAAAACATTTGAGAAGTTCAAAGAATTTCAGAGTGAAGTGGAAAATCATCGTAACAAGAAAATAAAGTTTCTACGATCTGATCGTGGAGGAGAATATTTGAGTTACGAGTTTGGTCTTCATTTGAAATAATGCGGAATAGTTTCACAACTCACACCACCCAGAACACCACAACGTAATGGTGTGTCCGAACGTCATAACCGCACTTTATTAGATATGGTGCGATCTATGATGTCTCTTACTGATTTACCGCTATCGTTTTGGGGTTATGCTTTAGAGACGGCTGCATTCACGTTAAATACGGCACCATCTAAATCCGTTGAGATGACACCTTATGATCTGTGGTTTGGCAAGAAACCAAAGTTGTCGTTTCTTAAAGCTTGGGGTTGTGATGCTTATGTGAAAAAGCTTCAACCTGATAAGCTCGAACCCAAATCAGAGAAATGTGTCTTCATAGGATACCCAAAGGAGAATGTTGGGTACATCTTCTATCACAGATCCAAAGGCAAGACATTCATTGCTAAGAATGGATCCTTTCTAGAGAAGGAGTTTCTCTCCAAAGAAGTGAGTGGGAGGAAAGTATAACTTGATGAGGTAACTATACCTGCTCCCTTAACGGAAAGTAGTTCATCACAGAAACCGGTTCCTGTGACACCTACACCAATTAGTGAGGAAGCTAATGATATTGATCAAGAAACTTCAGATCAAGTTATTGCCGAACCTCGTAGGTTAACCAGAATAAGATCCGCACAAGAGTGGTACGGTAATCCTATTTTGGAGGCCATGTTACTTGACCATGGCGAACCTACGAACTATGAGGAAGCGATGATGAGCCCAGATTCCGCAAAATGGATTGAGGCCATGAAATCTGAGATGGGATCCATGTATGAGAACAAAGTGTGGACTTTGGTTGACTTGCCCGATGATCGGCAAGCCATCGAGAATAAATGGATCTTTAAGAAGAAGACTGGCGCTGACGGTAATGTTACTGTCTACAAAGCTCGACTTGTTGCGAAAGGTTTTCGACAAGTTCAAGGGGTTGACTATGATGAGACTTCTCACCCGTAGCGATGCTTAAGTGTATCCGAATCATGTTGGCGATTGCCGCATTTTATGATTATGAAATTTGGAAAATGGATGTCAAAACTGCATTCCTGAAGGGATTTCTAGAAGAAGAGTTGTATATGATGCAACCAGAAGGTTTTGTTGATCCAAAATGTGCTAACAAAGTGTGTAAGCTCCAGTGATCCATTTATGGACTGGTGGAAGCCTCTCGGAGTTGGAATAAACGTTTTGATAGTGTGATCAAACCATATGGTTTTATACAGATTTTTGGAGAAGCCTGTATTTACAAGAAAGTGAGTGGGAGATATATAGCATTTCTAATATTATATGTGGATGACATATTGTTGATTGGAAATGATATAGAATTTCTGGATAGCATAAAAGGATACTTGAATAAGAGTTTTTCAATGAAAGACCTCGGTGAAGCTGCTTATATATTGGGCATCAAGATCTATAGAGATAGATCAAGACGCTTAACTGGACTTTCACAAAGCACATACCTTGATAAAGTTTTGAAAAAGTTCAAAATGGATCAAGCAAAGAAAGGGTTCTCGCCTGTGTTACAAGGTGTGAAGTTGAGTCAGACTCAATGCCCGACCACTGCAGAAGATAGAGAGAAAATGAAAAATGTTCCCTATGCTTCAGCCTTAGGCTCTATCATGTATGCAATGCTATGTACCAGACCTGATGTGTGCCTTGCTATTAGTTTAGCAGGGAAGTACCAAAGTAATCTAGGAGTGGATCACTGGACAGTGGTCAAGAACATCCTGAAATACCTGAAAAGGACTAAAGATATGTTTCTCGTTTATGGAGGTGACAAAGAGCTTGTCGTAAATGGTTACGTCGATGCAAGCTTTGACACTGATTCAGACGATTCTAAATCGCAAACCGGATACGTGTTTATATTGAATGGTGGAGCTGTCAGTTGGTGCAGTTCTAAACAAAGCGTCGTGGTGGGATCTACGTGTGAACCGGAGTACATAGCTGCTTTGTTGGAAGCAACAAAATGAAGGAGTCTGGATGAAGGATTTCATATCCAATCTAGGTGTCATACCTAGTGCATCGGGTCCAATCAAAATCTTTTGTGACAATACTGGTGCAATTGCCTTGGCAAAAGAATCCAGATTTCACAAGAGAACCAAGCACATCAATAGATGCTTCAATTCCATCCGTGATCAAGTCCAGGTGGGAGAGATAGAGATTTGCAAGATACATACGGATCTGAATGTTGCAGACCCGTTGACTAAGCCTCTCTCACGAGCAAAACATGATCAACACCAAGGCTCCATGAGTATCTTTAGGAAGTTTGTTTCCAAGAAGAACTCCAAGGGAGTTATTGGGGAGTCATCTGACAGTGATCTCCATACCCGGAGATTGGCGGAGTTAGGACCATGCAAATGGCCACATAATCCGTTCATGGAAGGGCCCGGGATCCTTCATGAGTTTGCACAATACGCTGCTAATGCCGGCCTCACCGACTTCATCGCAGCTGAATGCAAACAGTATCATCTCCTCACAAATTCCTTTGTGCAAAGTTTTCCTTTCTTGAGTGGGAATAATACCCCTGAGGTGCAGTTTAACTTATATGCTGAATCCCATCAGATACCACTTACTGAATTTTGTGACATATGCATGCTTCCTTCTGATGGTAGTTTAGTAGAGCCTAGGACCATGGAGTTTGATGGTTTTTACCGTACTCCAATAGTGGGGGATGAGAGAGGGGTATCGGGTGTCACCACTACTAGCTTACATTTTCCTGTTGTACATTATTTTGCTCTTTTCATTACTAAGTGTTTACTTGCTAGAGAGAAGGTATGTGCACTTAGTGCTCCAGACTTTGCTGTTTTACATCGTGCACTTTATTGTGACAACACTTATAGCTTGGGTGCTATTGTGGCACGTCACCTCCACCTTAACAAATCCAAGGGTTAAATACATGGTTATTTGTGCTACTCACTTAGCGAATCACTTTACGTTCAGATACACCAACATGATTATGAAGGAAATATGCCCTAGAGGCAATAATGAAGTTATTATTTATTTACTTATTTCAGATAAATGTTTACTATTCATGCTAGAATTGTATTAACCGGAAACATAATACATGTGTGAATACATAGACAAACAGATTGTCACTAGTATGCCTCTACTTGACTAGCTCGTTAATCAAAGATGGTTGTAGTTTCCTAACCATAGACATGAGTTGTCATTCGATAAACGGGGTCACATCATTAGGAGAATGATGTGATTGACTTGACCCATTTCGTTAGCTTAGCACTTGATCGTTTTAGTTTACTGCTATTGATTTCTTCATGAGTTATACATGTTCCTATGACTATGAGATTATGCAACTCCCGATTACCGGAGGAACACTTTGTGTGCTACTAAACGTCACAACAAAACTGGGTGATTATAAAGGTGCTCTACAGGTGTCTCTAATGGTACTTGTTGAGTTGGCATAGATCGAGATTAGGATTTGTCACTCCGATTGTCGGAGAGGTATCTCTGGGCCCTCTCGGTAATGCACATCACTATAAGCCTTGCAAGCAATGTGACTAATGAGTTAGTTGCGGGATGATGCATTACAGAACGAGCAAAGAGACTTGCTGGTAACGAGATTGAGCTAGGTATTGAGATGCAGACCATCGAATCTCGGGCAAGTAACATACGGAACAACGTATGTTGTTGTGCGGTTTGACCGATAAAGATCTTCGTAGAATATGTAGAGCCAATATGAGCATCCAGGTTCCGCTATTGGTTATTGACAGGAGACATGTATCATTCATGTCTACATAGTTCTCGAACTCGTAGGGTCCGCATGCTTAACGTTCGGTGACGATCGGTATTATGAGTTTATGTGTTCTGATGTACCGAAGGTAGTTCAGAGTCCCGGATATGATCATGGACATGAGGAGGAGTCTCGAAATGGTCGAGACATAAAGATCGATATATTGGATGACTATTGTCGGTGTCAAAACCGGCGGATCTCGGTAGGGGGTCCCGATCTGTGCGTCTTAGGCTGATGGTAACAGGAAGCAAGGGACACAATTTTTACCCAGGTTCAAGCCCTCTCGATGGAGGTAAAACCCTACTTCCTGCTTGATTAATATTGAAGATATGTGGAATACAAGAGTAGATCTACCACGAGATCGTAGAGGCTAAACCCTAAGAGCTAGCCTATGATGGTATGATTGTAATTGTGATCGGCCTTCTAAGGACCATGCTCTCTGGTTTATATAGACACCGGAGAGCTAGGGTTTACATGGAGTCGGTTTACAAGGAAGGAATCATAATATCCGGACCGCCAAGCTTGTCTTCCACGCAAAGGAGAGTCCCATCCAGACACGAGCCGAAGTCTTGAGTCTTGTATCTTGATGCTTCTATAGTCCGGACGATGAATACAGTCCGGCTGTCCGATACCCCCTTATCTAGGACTCCCTCAGTAGCCCCTGAACCAGGCTTCAATGACGATGAGTTCGGCGCACAGTCTTGTCTTCGGCATTGCAAGGCGGGTTCCTCCTTCCGAATACTCCAAAGTTACCATCGAACATGTAGACCGTGTCCGGATCTGCAAAATGATCTTCACATGCCACCGTAGAGAGAATATACTCCAGCTGACAACTTTTAGACGACGTGACATGCCATTAGGGACAGGTCATTACTCGAACCGTTTTTTCACAACCAGCCACAGCGCGTATTGCGAGGCGGTTTCCTTGACACGTCCTGTCAAAGCAGAGATCATGTCCCCTTATCGCGGGATTCTCATGAATAGGGGTATGGGTAATCCCCCCGTGCCATCAATCGTGGCGCTTGGGAAGTGGGCGATTCTCAACAGGCTAGTGGGGATGCGCACCGCTTTCGTCGCCTCTATAAAGGGATAAGAGTTCCTCATTTTTACCCACGCCTTCTTCCTCCCCTCGCATACTCTTGCCCCCTCGAGGTCCAGCGCCCTAGTCCAGGTCTTCTCCGCACATTTAGTCATGTCCGGAGCAGGAGGCAAGTTGGTGGCTTCCACCGCGACGGAGAAGAAGATCGCGAATCTCTGGGCGGCCGGATACTTGGCCGCAGACATAGCGCACCGGTTACTAGACGCGGGGCAGGTCATTCCAACTCCAGGACCCCACGAGAGGGTCGTGTTCCTTGCCCACTTCGTCCGTGGACTGGGGTTTCCACTCCACCCCTTCGTCCGCGGCTTATGTTCTACTACGTGCTAGACTTTCATGATCTAGCTCCGAACTTCGTCCTCAACATCTCGGCGTTTATCGTCGTGTGCGAGGCTTTCCTCTGCATCAAGCCTCATTTCGGTTTGTGGCTCCAAACCTTCTGCGTGAAGCCGAAGATTGTGAGCGGCCAGCAAGCGGAGTGCGGAGGAGCCATGGTGGGAAAAATGCCTAATGTCACCTGGCCTGAAGGCTCCTTTGCGGAAACCGTGAAGGGGTGGCAATCGGGGTGGTTCTACATCACCGAGCCACGTGAAGCCGACTGGGCGCCGTCCCCCGAGTTCCGATCTGGGACCCCTATGCGGCTCACCTCCTGGGAACATAAGGGCCTGTTATGGGGCGAATCTACAAAGCTGACCGGACTCATCACCTGCGTCAAGGGCATGAACGAAAAGAACATCAAGCTCGTCAACGTGATCCAAGTCATGCTCATTCGCCTGATACTGCCGTGCCAAAGGCGGGCATTCAACTTGTGGGAATTCATCCCGGCCGAACACCGGATGCTCCAGAGGCTCTACGGCATGAAGCATAAGAACGCATGGAAGGCGTTGTTCAAGGCCACCGAGGTACCTCCCCTCATAACCGAGGACCGCGGGCTCCATGCCGCATGGCAACCTACCCAGGTGAGTTCTCAGGCCGCCACCGGGTCCGGTTCTTCCCAATGTACTCATGGGGGAATTCCTAAGTGATTGTGTATATTTGTTTTAGGAGTATGTGGAGACAGCGGAGCGGATCGACAGTCCGGCTCCGTTGCCGGAAAGCCCAGCCAATGATCTTCTGACGAAGATGCTGGTCCTGTTGCCCTATAAGGGGCCGGAGAAGAAGGCCGACAAGAAGGCCCCAGGGACCCGAAAGGGTCTCCGAAGTAAGGTTGCGCAAGCCTCGTCCGAAGATGATGAGGTGCACTCCTCCCCCGAAGGGGAAGAAGAAGAAGAGGAGGCCGCCCCGTCCGGAAAGGATGGGGGGCTGAGACGGTGAATCAAGGGGCCAGGAGAGGCTCCCGGGGTAAGGCCGTCATACCCTTGTCATCTGATGACAACGAGGCGGATTCCTCCCGCGGAGGCGGGGAGGAACAAGGAGAAACACCACCTCCCCGTGTCGGGGGAGGGAAGAAGAGGAAGGCCGCCCCGGTGGGGGTGACTGGGACGTCCAAGAAGGGAAAAGCATCCCTTCCGGACTACTCCGCCACCGCCGCCGATAGTGAGGAAGGGTGGCTGCCCAGGAAGAAGCCCCTCGTGCGGTCGTAAGTATCCGCACTCAGTCGTAATTTTCGCTTCATAATTTTGTTTATAATGCTGAACTTGTATACAGTCCAGCCAGGGCCCATCCGGGAGTGTCGTCTTCGGACGGGTCCTTGAGTGAGTCAGCAATGAACTCACTCCCGACGGCCACGTCTCCTTGCCCTGCGGACGACACGGAGGTGTTGTCCCGAAGGCTCCTGACGATGGCGGAGGTGGCCCTGGAGGCGCCTCAGGGCGGCGTCCCAGGCATTGGACTCGCGGGGTTCAAGGTCCCCGTGGATCGTGTCGATGAGAGCCATGGCAAGCCGGGCTCTCAGCCGAACACTGTTCCAGAGCCTTTAGTGGTTCCAGACTTAGGCGGGCAGCCCCTCGTTATGGAGGGAGGGCCGTCTATATCAAGGACTTCCGTTGAGCCCCAGGCGCCGGATTGTCTGCTGGAAGCGCTTCAAGGCACTTCCCTAGATGAAGAGCACCGTACTCTCATGAGTGCGGTGATTCAGAAGGTTTCGTCCGCCAAGAGCGGACTAACCGAAGCCTGCACCAGTCTCCTAACAGGCTTTAAGGTAAGCAGTAAAAATGTGTAAAATCACCACCCGATAGGTAGTAGCCCCTGATACTCTGTTTGGTGTTCGGAAAGAAAAACCAAACGGAGGGTCAATTATAATCCGCAGGAGTCTGACAATAAGTGTGAATGTAAATAAACAGGTTGTGCTGCTGGTCACTGCTGCTCGCACGGCCGAAATCGCCGGCCTGACGCAGGATTTAGAGCGGGCACAGGGAGAGCTCGGCCTCGCGAGGAGGCAGCTTGAAGAGAACAAAGGTGAATGATTCCCCTCTCTCATATAAAAAATAGTAAATAAAATTTGATTATGCTAACAACGAGACGTCGTGATGTGGTAACAGAGGCCGCCACCGAAGTGGCGTCTCTCAAGAAGGCGTTATCCGAGGCCGAACACGAAGCGGCCTCAGAACTCAAGGAGCGCGAAAAGCAAGAGACCCGAGTGGGCGAGGTACAAGAAGAGCTCCAGGAGCTCGGCAAGAAGCTCGAGTCTGCGGAGCGGGAGCTTAAAGCAAAGGAGGCCGAGCTTGCGAAGGCCCTTACAAATACAAAAGACGCCAAGGCCGAAGCCGAGAGGGCTCAGCAAGAGATCCAGGAGGCCAAGAAAATAGCGGCGGGTAAGATTTTTTTTATGCAAAGCAAACATGTGGAGGAGGCGTTTCTTTTACTTACTCGAATCCGGAGCTCTCCAGGGGCATTCGCAGACCAGCCATGCAGCGTATCAGATGCCGCGGAGTTCTACCGTGCCCAGGAGGGGAGCTCAATGGAGAAGTTGTTCTGGTCCCAGTATACTGGGGCCGAGCATGCAACGCCTCTGAGTGACCAACTGAAGTAGTTGGTCGAACTCCACAAGGCAGCCGAAGTGGCTATGAAAGATCTCATAGTCCGGATATGGCCTGGAGAGCTTCTGCCCACCAGCTACTTCGGCCTGATCAAGCGGATGGTGGATTCCTGTCCGCGACTAGAAGTCATCAAGCGATCCGTTTGCATCGAGGCTGCCCGCCGGGCCCTTGCCCACGCCAAGGTGCATTGGGGCAAGCTTGATGCGGAGAAGCTGGTGAAGGACGGGCTGCCGGAGGGCAAGCCGCATCGCATCCCCGAGAAGTATTATGATGGCGTTATGAAGGGTGCTTGCCTCGTGGCCGATGAATGTAGCAAAGACATAATTTTTGAATGAATTCACTTCTGTCATGTTTGTAATTTAAAGACGAAGTTACTTGCGCTATGTAGTGCTTTTGTAATTTAAAATATTACCTTCTGTGCGACTGTTTATCAAATTCTGAAAGTAGGCCAGTCGTCGGCTTCCGCCCCCGTGTAACTAGTACTGGGGTGTTCGTGGAAAACCCGGACACTCTTTATCCAAATTTTTGGTCCCTTAAGGAGGTGTCCAGTGTAGCGAACCAGGCAATCGGACTATACGACTTTATAACCTTCACTTAGCCATAGAAGTATATGATTTTAAATTTTGGCGAAGCCCCTAGAATCCGGAAGGCCGAATTGGGGCGTTATACACGCCTATATCGGACAAAGCTGAATTAATGCCTAAAGCGGAAAAATCTTTAAGGATTTTAAGACCTCTCGAACAGTGACCAGTCTCTCGCCACATCATGTCGGACAGTTTTGTGCTTTCTCTACTGAGGTGCTCATCCGGCAGAACCAGGGCACAATCACAGTAGTTCTCCCTGCGGTACCTTAGCCGAATTAATGGAACGTAAGGTACCAAAGCAAGGGATCCGGGCTATCCCAACCGTAACCCATGACATGACTCGGAGCTGATGCATATAATGCTATAAGTTTGGGGTGCCGCACTGTTGAAAGTGTTCGGACTTAACTTGCCGTATTATGGGGCACCATAAGAAGCCCCTGGCAAACTACACGTACCAAAGTGTATGGATGCAAAATTAAAATAGACATTTATAAAAAATGCTCAAATAAAAATAAGTAAGCTGACGCTATTTGTGGTCTCCCATTGATGAATAATACGTTTAAGCGTATGTTTATAATGTATGCATTAAGTGGAGACAAAATAGGATGATTTGACATATCCTATCCAGGGACAGGCTACGTACAGATAGATAGAGCAGGAATAATGATCGTAAATAGATTCCACCTGGGTATTTCCTGCTGTGCCCAAAGCCTGTTGCCCCTTGGGTTTCCTCTCCTATGTAAGTCCGACAATCCGGCTATTCTCGAGAAGCTGCACTAAAGCAATGTCCTTAAAGGTGAATGGAAAGGTTATGAAGTGATACCGTAATGTTGACTGAGCCCCTGATACGCCTCCGCCTGTGCCCATGGTATTTTGAGTGCGTAATTGTGTACGCGTGGCACGAATGTTGCTTTGATGGGATTTGAGCGGAGGTCGGACTGCTAGTCCTGCTCTTGTCATGCCTGTTGATCTTGCTGCGGGGTGTTCCGCCCTCGCTTGACGGAGCTTGAAGATGTCATTGCCGGATTGGTGGTTTGCCGGAGGAGGCCGCATTGTACTTCTGCCGCAAGGGCCGCAGTATGTTCTTCTGTACGGAGAGAGCGGTCCATATTCCCGTTGACTGTTATGACCCTGCGCGGGCCTGGCATCTTGAGCTTTAGGTATGCATAGTGTGGTACCGCATTGAATCTAGCAAATGCGGTTCGTCTGAGCAGGACATGGTAACACTGCAGAAATGGACGATATCGAAGATTAGCTCTTCGCTTCGGAAATTGTCCGGAGATCTGAAGACCACTTCCAATGTTATAGAGCCCGTGCAACGGGCCTCTACTCCAAGAATGACACCTTTAAAGGTGGTTTTTGTGGGCTTGGTCCTTGAAGGATCGATGCCCATCTTCCGCACTGTGTCCTGATAAAGCAGGTTCAGGCTGCCGCCTCCGTCCATGAGGATTCTTGTGAGGTAAAATCCGTCTATAATTGGGTCTAAAACCAATGCGGCTGAGCCGCCATGACGGATGCTAGTAGGATGATCCCTACGATCAAAGGTGACCGGACAAGCTGACCATGGGTTGAATTTGGGGACGACTGGCTCCATCGCATATACGTCCCGCAGTGCTCGCTTCCGTTACCGCTTGGGGATGTGGGTGGCGTAGATCATGTTGACCGTTTTCACCTGGGGGGGATTTCTTCTGGCCCCCCATGTTCGGACGCCGGAGCTCATCGTCATCGTCGCTGTGCAGCCCCTTGTCCTTGTTTTCGGCGTTCATTTTGCCGACCTGTTTAAAGACCCAGCAGTCTCTGTTGGTGTGGTTGGCTGGCTTGTCTGGGGTGCCATGAATTTGGCACGAGCGCTCCAGTATACAGTCCGGACTGGACGGTCCTTGATTGTTGCGCTTGAATGGCTTCTTCCGCTGACCGGATTTTGATCCGCTGAATCCGGCATTGACCGCCGTATCCTCGGTGATGTCGTTGTTGTTCCATTGCTTGTGTCTGTTGCGCCATGGCTTGCTATTATTGTCCCAGACATCTGAACAGAATGTGGCGTAGTGCTACTGCGAGCCAACCAGCTGTCCTCGCCCGCGCAAAAGCGGGTCATTAGTGTCGTAAGAGCTTCCATGGACTTGGGTTTCTCCTGGCCGAGGTGTCTGGCGAGCCACTCGTCACGGATATTATGCTTGAAAGCCGCCAGGGCTTCGGCGTCCGGACAGTCGACTATTTGGTTCTTTTTAGTTAGGAACCGAGTCCAGAATTTCCTTGCTGATTCTCCGGGCTGTTGAGTTATGTGGCTCAAGTCATCGGCATCCGGAGGTCGCACATATGTGCCCTAGAAGTTGTCAAGGAATGCGTCTTCCAGGTTTTCCCAACTTCCAATGGAATTTGCGGGCAGGCTGTTTAGCCAGTGCCAGGCAGGTCCTTTGAGCTTAAGGGGAAGATACTTGATGGCATGTAGATCATCTCCGCGGGCCATGTGAATGTGGAGAAGGAAATCCTCAATCCATACCACGGGGTCTGTGGTGCCATCGTATGATTCGATGTTTACGGGTTTAAACCCTTCTGGGAATTTGTGATCCATCACTTCATCGGTGAAGCATAGGGAGTGAGCGGCGCCTCTATGTCGGGCTATGTCACGGCGCAGTCCGGCTGCGTCTGACTGGTTGTATTCGGCCCGGCCGGATTTGCTATTAGTGTATCCGGTATGACGGTCATGGTCATGTGCTTCGGCGCGCCCCCGCGATCCGTAGATCGATCTTGGTTGTCCTGCGATGTTATCCAGTTTATCGCGCATGTCCTGGGTATTGCCCCAGGCCGTAGTAAACCGGCGCGGGGGTACGGGCTGGTATTTCAGCTGATATGCCATTTTGTCCCGACCTCGAGGTGGTCGGTCATCCATGGGGCGCTCAAGTCCGTATTCCTCGCCTGCCAGGACTTCTGTCCATCTGTCTGTGAGTAGATCTTGATCAGCTTGGAGCTGCTGCTGCTTCTTCTTCAGGCTTCTCGCAGTGGCAATGAGCCGGTGCTTGAAGCGCTCCTGCTCTGCGGGGTCTTCGGGTATGCTGAACTCGTTGTCGCCAAGTGTAATCTCGTCTTCGGAGAGGGGCATGTAGTTGTCCTCCTCCGGATACCCGTCTGTCGCCTGTTCATCTGGGCTGTTATGCCCGTCTTCCTGTTCGGCCTTCTTGAAGGCGGGCTGTTCGGGGTTGTATTCATCGTCGGCACCGTCCGGATTATTATCATCTCCGGCGCCGGTATTGCCTTGGCGGGGCTTGGAGCGGCGCTGGCGACGCCCATGCTTTGCTTTCTTCTTGGAGGGGTTATCCTCCGTTGCCTCATCGCCATTCGTTTCTTTCGGAGTGTCCACCATATATATATCGTATGAAGAGGTGGCTGTCCACCGCCTTGTGAGCGGTGGCTCCTGTATGTCTCCTGCATTGTCGTCCATACCGTCGATGTCTTCGAAGTCAAAGTCGAGCACATCGGTTAAATCATTGATCGTGGCGACAAAGTGTGTGGTGGGTGGGCAGCGAATTCCTTCGTCGCCTGCTTCCCACTCCAGCCGGACATAGTTCAGTCCAGAGTCTTTTGACAAAGAGAGAGACTTCAATGAGTTCAGCATGTCGCCAAAGGGTGAGTGCTGAAAGATGTCTGCAGCGGTAAACTCCATTACCGGAGCCCAACCTGGCTTGGCTGGCTCGAGAGTGAGCGGACCAGGACCAACAACCGGATATGAGTCCGGGGGTCCGGGATTACAGGCCTCCACAGCGGTGGGACCCATGTTCGGCTCTACCACCGACAAGTGTGCGGCCTGTGGAGCGGGATCTAGCCCTCCGTCCATAGGCAACGCAACCTGCCCTGGATTTAGATCTAAGGCTGCTTTGGGGATGATGTCTGGGGTACTGTCCGGCAGCAGGCCTAGGCCGTGCTCGTCGTAGCTGTCCGGCGCTCCTGGCGCAGGCTCGAATCCGTCGAAGATCAAGTCTCCGCGGATATCCGCCGTGTAGTTCAAGTTTCTGAACCTGATCTGGTGGCCAGGGGCGAAGCTGTCGATCTGCTCCAACTGCCAAGCGAATTGGCCCGCAGTGCGAAGCCGCCGAACACAAAGATCTGTCCAGGGAGAAAAGTCTCACCCTGGACCGTGTTGTTGACGATTGAAGACGCCATCAGGCCTCGAAGCAATGACATAGAGGAACTCTCAATGAAAGCACCAATGTGGTGTCAAAACCGGTGGATCTCGGGTAGGGGGTCCCGATCTGTGCATCTTAGGCTGATGGTAACAGGAAGCAAGGGACACAATGTTTACCTAGGTTCGGGCCCTCTCGATGGAGGTAAAACCCTACTTCCTGCTTGATTAATATTGAAGATATGTGGAATACAAGAGTAGATCTACCACGAGATCATAGAGGCTAAACCCTAAGAGCTAGCCTATGATGGTATGATTGTAATTGTGATCAGCCTTCTAAGGACCATGCTCTCCGGTTTATATAGACACCGGAGAGCTAAGGTTTACATGGAGTCGGTTTACAAGGAAGGAATCATAATATCCAGACCGCCAAGCTTGTCTTCCACGCAAAGGAGAGTCCCATCCGGACACGAGCCAAAGTCTTGAGTCTTGTATCTTGACGCTTCTATAGTCCGGACGATGAATACAGTTCGGCTGTCCGGATACCCCCTTATCCAGGACTCTCTCAACTATGTTTGGACTTCAGAAGGGTTTTCGGACAAATACCGGAGTACTGGGGGGTTACCGGAACCCCCCGGGGAGTGTAATGGGTCTATTGGGCCTTAGTGGAGAAGAGGAGGGGCGGCCAGGGCAGGCCGCGCGCCCCCTCCCCCTCTAGTCCGAATTGGACAAGGAGGAGGGGCGCCCCCTTTCCTTTCCCCCTCTCTCCTCCTTCCCCCTTCTCCTACTCCTATTAGGAAAGGAGGAGTCCTCCCGGTGGGAGTAGGACTCCCCCCTTGGCGCGCCCTCCTCCTTGGCCGGCCGCCTCCCTCCTAGCTCCTTTATATACGGGGGCAGGGGGGCACCCGAAGACACACAAGTTGATCATTGATCTTTAGC
This sequence comes from Triticum dicoccoides, assembly GCF_002162155.2. NCBI lineage: Eukaryota > Viridiplantae > Streptophyta > Magnoliopsida > Poales > Poaceae > Triticum > Triticum dicoccoides. The sequence continues at coordinate 388,171,906 of NC_041383.1, read as the reverse complement.
CGTGTGCGCTGCCCCCCTCCACCATAATCCACCTCGGTCATATTGTAGCGGTGTTTAGGCGAAGCCCTGCGTCGGTAGCTTCATCAACACCGTCATCACGTCGTCGTGCTGACGCAACTCTCCCTCGAAGCTCTACTAGATCGTGAGTTCGTGGGATGTCACCGAGATGAAGGTGTGCAGATCGCGGAGGTGTCGTACGTTCGGTATTAGCATCGGTCGATCGTGAAGATGTACGACTACATCAACCGCGTTGTCATAACGCTTACGCTTATAGTCTATGAGGGTACATGGACGACACTCTCCTCTCTCGTTGCTATGCATCACCATGATCTTGCGTGTGCGTATAATTTTTTTGAAATTACTACGTTCCCCAACAGATTATCCTTTGCCCAAGGTTTACCTAGATCGTGCGGCTATGGAACACCAACAGTTTATTGCTGCCGATTACCCCAATATTCCTTTCCCTTATAACTTAGTTTTCAGTGAGGACACTCGTAATATTATTCCACTGCCCGCACCTGCTTTGTTCGATCATATTGCCAGGCACGGATACAGGATTATGCCTGAGGACATTGTTGCCTACTGGAACAACCTGGCTGCGGCACAGGAGGATCCTCAACAGTGGGATCCATAGTTGCCCGCTCCCCAGCACTTCAACATAGGACCTCATGGCTTCTATGGGTGGCCTTAGACCAAGTTAGGCCAAAAGCCTACGCTTGGGGGAGTATGTATTTCAACTGACATTACATTCATGTTCACACATTTCATTCCAGTTATCGGTCTTCACATTTTTTTCTTTTTATTATCCATGCTAGATTTATTTTCTTGTTTTCTTCTTGTGTGTTTGAAAAACTTTGAGAAAATCCAAAAACATATTTCTTGCTTCTTTTTGAATTTTCTTCCCATGTTAAATTGTTGTAGCACTAAAAAGAAAACCCAAAAAAATTCTTTGTTCTTCTTTTACTTGTTGGGAGCTTTCTCGTGTAAATAGTTTTTCTCGTTTTTGCTTTTCCCTTTTTATTTGCTTGTTTACGGAAAACCAAAAACTCCAAAAATATTTCATTGTGTTGCTCTGAATTTCTTTTCTTTTTATTGAGTCATACCGAGGAGAAGACCACAATGAAAGTGCTGAGTGGCTCTCATATGCATTATTGTTGATCTGACAAAGAGTCCATATTACCTTGTCTTCTCCTTTTGAATAGAATGTTTGCAGATTCCAGCTTAGTGCACATCACTCTTGCACTATTATTATTTTCAAATCATTCGGTCGTGCAAGTGAAAGGCAATAATGACGATATTCGATGAACTGGTCGTGGCAGAGAGAAACGGGTATGAACTCGACTTGTTCTGTTTTTGTAAATATGTTTAACCTAGTATCCATGATTCAGCCTATTATGGTCAAACATTTTTGCAATGAAAATTAGAGATTATAGTTTCTCATGCCATGCATAAGTAGTTAGGAGTGGATAATGATTTATCTTGGATGTCAACATTACGTTAAAATGATTGTGATGTAGTATGATGATATGATATCCTCCTTCAAATGTTCGAGTGGCTTGACTTGGCACATGTTCATGCATGTAGTTGAATCAAAACCAACATAGCCTCTATGATATTTATGTTCATGGTGTTCATATCCTACTCATGCTAGTATCCAATGTTACTTATGTATAATGCATGTTCATGACCATTGTTGCTCTCTAGTTGGCCGCTTCTCAACCTATTTGCTAGCATTCACTTGTACTAAGTGGGAATTCTGCTTGTGCATCAAAAACCTGAAACCCAAGTTATTCTAGATGACTCCACTATACCTACCTATATGCGGTATTACCCTGCCGTCCTAAGTAAATTTTCATGTGCCACCTCTAAAAACTTCAAATAAATATCCATTTTGTGTGCCTAGATTGTTCGTAGAGCAACAAGAGGTAGTCGGTATCTTCCATGCTAAGCGGGTTATTCTCAGGATGAGTGTTTATTCACTCATCATTGCATGAGAAAGGGGCGGTAATAGGGATCCCAATCCCAGTTGCAAAAAGAACTTATAAATAAAAAAAACTCCTATGGAGCAATAACATTTACTTTATCTCTTGGGAACCGCTACTAATGTGTTTAGTATGGAAGATATTGATAACTGATGGGCGTGAAGTAAACAAGAAGGGTGCGTGTCTCAAAATTTCATTTACCTCTATTTTAAAAACATGAGCTCTGCACCTCTACAAATCACCGCTTCCCTCTACGAAGGGACTACCTATTTACTTTTATGTTATTCATCACCTTCTCAAATAAGCACCAGGACCTGAGAGCACTGTTCTCATGCTTATGCATTGTGTGTAGCTAATGTTGGGTACATCATGATTGGATCTTTTCTACCATGAATTATAATGTTTAGTCGTTCCTTGCACTTTGGAGGTGCTCTCCATTTATGTTTTGTAGTCTCATAAAGGGCTAGTGAGATACCACTATTGTCATATTGTATCATGGTTGTTTTGACAATGTGTTGCTGTTTGAGATGTCTTATTATTGCTCGCTAGGTTATTATGTCTTTGATACGAGTTAATATAATTATTACGATTTACTGTCGACATGGTTAGTTATAATCTTTGCTGAAACCCTGGGTGCTATTTAAGCTTATTTATGGAAACAAGAGCAAAGTAGTTCGTAAAAGTTTTTATTTTTCACTTTCAATTTATCAACTAAATTGCTTGAGGACAAGCAAACATTTAAGCTTGGGGGAGTTGATACGTCTCCGTTGTATCTACTTTTCCTAACGCTTTTCCTCTTGTTTTGGACTCTAATTTGCATGATTTGAACGAAACTAACCCGGACTGACGCTGTTTTCAGCAGAACTATCATGGTGTTGTTTTTGTGCAGATTTTTTCTCTCAGAATGGAACAAAACTTTGCGAGGATTTTTATACAATAAAAGATAATTTCTGGAGCCAAGAACCACTAGAGGGGGGCACGTGGGTGGGCACAACCCACCAGGGCGCGCCCAGGTGGGTTGTCCCCACCTGGTCGCCCCGCAGACCCTCAAACCGACGCTATAAAATCCTATTTTTCCAGAAAAATAATCAGGGAAAAAGAATTATCGCGTTTCACGAGATGGAGCCGCCGCCGTCTCCTGTTCTTCACCGGGAGGCCAGATCTGGAGTCCGTTTGGGGCTCCGGAGAGGGGATCTTTGATCTACATCATCACCAACCCTTCTTCATCGCCAATTCCATGATGCTCCCCACCGGGAGTGAGTAATTCCTTCGTAGGCTCGCTGGTCGGTGAGGAGTTGGATGATATTCATCATATAATTGAGTTAGTTTTGCTAGGGCTTGATCCCTAATATCCATTATGTTCTGAGATTGATGTTGCTATGACTTCGCCATGCTGAATGCTTGTCACTTTGGGCCCGGGTACCATGATTTTAGATCTGAACCGTTTATGTTATCACCATTATATCCATGCTCTAGATCCGATCTTGCACGTTATAGTCACGTACTACGTGTTTTGATCCGGCAATCCCGGAGTGACAATAGTCGGGACCAGTCCTGGTAATGACCGTAGTTTGAGGAGTTCATGTATTCACCGTGTGCTACTACTCTGTTCTTGTTCTCTATTAAAAGGGGGCCTTAATATCCCTTAGTTTCCAATAGGACCCCGCTGCTACGGGAGGATAGGACAAAATATGTCATGCAAGTTCTTTCTATAAGCAGGTATGACTATTTGCGGAATACATGCCTACATTATATATATGAACTAGAGCTAGTGCTGTATCGCCTTAGGTTATGACTTTCTCATGATGAATATCATCCAATGAATCGCTGATCCAATGCCTACGGTTTTCCTACATATTGATCTTGCTAAGTTACTACTGCTGTTACTATCATTACTGCTACAAAACTACTGCTATCACTATTACTGTTACTATTGTTGTTGCTACTACTATCAATATTATCATACTACTTTTCTACTGACCACTTTGCTGTAGATAATTAATCTCTAGGTGTGATTGAATTGAAAATTCAGCTGCTAATACTTGCAAATATTCTTTGGCTCCCCTCGTGTCGAATCTACAAATTTGGGTTGAATACTCTACCCTCGAAAATTGTTGCGATCCCATATACTTATGGGTTATCAAGCTGCTCTTCCTTGACGCGTCGGCAGATTTGGACGCCGCTGCTCGCACGGTGGGGAGCGTGGAGGGGATGCTGGCTCCAGCTTCACGAGGAGGAGCGCCCCTAGTGGCAGAGCCGGGCCGTTAGTGTGGACGACAGAGCGATGAAGCATCAGTTCCATCTGCTCCTCGAACTCCGCATCGGTGTCGGCATAGACCTGGCCTGGCACCGCTGGCATGGACTGCGATGGCAGCTGCTGGTCCTCCTCGTTGCCGGAGGAAGATGATCTCCTCCCATGTCGAGTCGCCGCCAGCCGACGAGGACGACGACCCTGGAGTCTAAGGGCGGCGTGTCCACGAGCTGCCAGATCCCGCCCAAGAACCGCCTGCCAGCGCCAATGCCTAGGACTTTCCCATTTCCAGAGATGTGGAGGAGTGCGACGAGGAGGAGGAGGAAGAGGAAGGAGGAGGATGCGATGTGGACAGCGCCGGAGCGCGGCTTAAAGTGCCGCGGCCAAGCCATGCGAAGGGACGGTCAGCCGCTTCAATTCAGCACAGTGGCCGGAGTTGGTTCCTTGGGAACATGCGCCCGCCTTGAAGCGGCGGCTGCCGAGAGGTCTCGTCGGTCCGCGCCGCCCTCCCTCCCTCCGGTGACATCAATGTTGGCGTCTGCGTGCTCTGGGCCGGCATGAATGCAGCGCGGTAAGCGGTGCGTGCATCGGAAGGAAAAGCACGGGAGGGGCGGGTGATAGATTTTTGGTGGGCCAAGGCGGTCAGAAGCGGGTTTGGGAGCGGTCTGGGCTCCCACAAACCTCCTCTAATTTTGTCTTCGGTTTGTAGGAAAAATCGCGTCCGGACCACTCCATGGATCGATACAGGTCAGCGTTGGATGGCTTTCGCGGGAGGTTTACACGTCCGTATTGGAGATGCCCATAATAAGTCGATAAAGAAAATCGCTCTGGTTGTTGACTCACTATAGTGCCGAAGCGCCAATGTGGCAGGCCTAGTCGCTTGCGATTTGTGTGCTTACTCAACATTTTTGACACGCATAGCCTTAAATAGGAGACCTCCTATCTGACGTCTCGAGGCTGTACGAGATGGCGGATTTACGTTTTCTCGTCCCATCGCTACTGTTCGTTGTTGTACTAAATTTTGGCAAATTTTCTTTTGTTTTTATGCTTTGTTTTGACATTTTTCAGTTGGTGTTCTATTTAAGCATAAATCATAAAGATTTTTTGAAAAATTGAAGATCTTTTTAGTTACATGAAAATTTTCCAGTCATTGCACAATTGTTTTCGAAAATAAATGGAACAGTTATCTAATTTTAATTTATACTTTTAAAAATGTTCATTGTGTATTTAAAAAAGACTCCATCTTTGAGAAAATGACAACGTGTTTCAAATTTTTCATCATTTTTAAATATATTCACTATGTATAGAGAAAATATATGTTGTATAGTTTTAAAAGGCTCATCTATAATAAAAATGGTCATCGTACATTTAGAAGTAGTTCACGTGTAAAAAGAAATGTCCATAAATAAAAATAGAAACAGAGAATGAAAAATAAGAACTATATAAAGGGAAAGGGAAAGGGGGAAAGAAAAAGGAAATGAGATGGTAAGTGTGAAAAAAACATGATATTATCGTCGCCTTCCTTGCTTCCATCATCGCTATGTCCATCCAATGCCCACCTCAGCGTCGACGACCACCGAGCCGCTGCAGAGCCCGCCGGTGGCAAAAAAAGGAACCTTACTAATTTTTTAGATAGTTACAGATTTCTGCTGTGTCATCATGCTACTAAAAAATCACGATCAGAAATCGTGCAGATGAGCGGAATTGCTTTGATGCTCTTCAGGTAGCTTCTGCTGAAATGGATAGGTAACATGTAGCTTGGACTGACCTCACGGAGGACGATGCCTTCTTCTCCGGTGTTTGGATGTACTCGAGACACTTATTATGGATGGGAGGAAGTAGTGATGGATGTACCAGTTGACTAATGGCCATTGCTTTCTAGCCTCCTAATCATCGCCATCAAATGATAGCCAGGCACCCCTGTCCTATCATATCTATCCATTGTGTTAGCATAGGCCCGATTGGGGTTGTCGGCAGGGAAATGAAGCCGCAATTGCATGGGCTAGGGTTGCGGCCGTAGCCAGGCCAATCGACCGGTGTGGCGGCCGGTTCGCCATGAATGCAACCCTCCTTAATTTTTTTGAGAATGCATCCCATTAGAGCCAAGGTAGGCCAGTGAGGAGGGTTTCAGGGTACACAATTTAAAATTTTAGGGCAAATACAGTTTTTGAGATATGCTAGCCTCTAAAACATAAAATTTCTTCTCAAATATTACTTTTTAGAGATATGCAAGAGATGTTGCTTTCTGTTATCTCTATTAGTAGATACGTATGTGCAATCCGCGTTGATATTAGTGTTGGGTAACGTAGTAGAAAACAAAAAAATCGCCCTACGAACACCCGGAACAATATGAAGATGCATATCGGGTTTGGACCAACGATCATTACTGACTCCGAAGTATAGCGGAAGTAGATGGGTGTAAATCGTACTTGGAGTCCCTCGAACTTCGATGATGATCCCGCGAACCGCCCTCGAACGGAGTACTGGAAGCATGGCCTTTCTACTTGGTTGCAAGCGCACAGTCTTCACAATCCGGCAGTGCTTCGTCATCCAAAGGTAATCGTCACCAAAGAATTAGAGGGAGGAGATTAGAACCACACGGGCTTCTTATTATGAGGGTTAGAGGTGGCTAGGGCTAGATCTAATTAGTCAACTAGGACCAACTAAAACTAGATACCTAGAGGAGGCTCCAAAACTTGTATCTAAAAAGGGTGGGAATCCTCTAGTATATATAGGTTTGAGGGGGAGAGAGAGGGCTGCCACCAAGGAGGAAGGATTCCTCCTTGGTGCGCCGGCCTAAGGGGGAAGGAGGAACCCTTCCCCCACCCCAATTCGGCCTCCTTCAAGAGGGAAAGGGGCGCCTCCCCTATTGGGCCTTGGTGGCCCAATTCCTTCTCCATCACTTGGCCTTTTTAGGCACGTTGATATTAATTTAAATATATAAATGTTCTAAATACCTCTAGATTACATATATAATTTAACATCCCCGGAAATATTTTCCACCTATATATAATTTATCGGTAATACCCGGCATTACCCTATACTCTCCGAAACCCTTCAGGTGACCTCGAAACGCTTCCGGATCCTCTCGGAACTATTCTGAACATTCATGAAACAATTCCACAAATATATTATCACGACTCCCGTCCCACTAACACTCAGCAGATCTTGATTGCCTTAAGCTTGTCACCCCGTAGGTTTGGTAACCCATATACATGAACAAAACCATTCGTTCAATGACCGGTAGCGGGACCATGGACGTCCGTATCGGTCCCTATGAGCACACGACTTGTATTCGAGTGAACCTTTGGTTATCATGTGATGTTCCCTTTGCTTCTTGATACTTCATAAAACCCGAGATGCGTCGGTATCCTCCCGAGTCATCACTATGCTCGCTATACGAAATCCTAGTTATCAGTTTTGTTCTTCTTTTTCGTTATTGTGTTCCGGAATCCTCGAGACGAAGTCACGTGTGTCTGGAAGACGATGATTGATACTATCACACCGAGAAGGCCCTAAGAATATCTCCCCATCATTGGAGGAGCAAATACCACTCTTGAGCAATCCGGTCACTTGCCAAACTTTTTGATGAACCTGTAAGTTATAGTTATAATCATCGTGTTACAGGTAACGTTTGAGCAACCCCAAAGCCCATCACACGGTAAGAAGTGACCGCGATACTCCCATGGTCTAAGGAGCAAAATCACATATTAACACTCCATGTTATTACAATTGAATACAGACGATATTAATTCAATTAACAACAAACAAGTTTGGGTTGATTCAATATGATTGTTCTTCCAATGTCATAATCTCAAAGTTGTTTTAGGACTATCATTTGACACTTTAAATGATATCCTAAGATCAGGAAAACGTGATCACCAACAACACTTGAGCAAGTCCTGGAGGCAAGACTAGGAGCCTTTTATTCAACTATTTATTATTCCACACGTGCATATGAGTTTTCCACTGAATCACATATTCCAGGATCATAGTAGTTATAACATGAAATATAAACTCTATAATTATGGATTTGGAAATATATTAATACAAATATTATTGCCTCTAGGGCATATTTCCAACAGTCTCCCACTACTCGAGTTAATAATCTAGTTAGCACTTTTAACTTTTACACCAATGGCAATCCAGTGTCAGTCCATGCTATGCTTGTGGTATAGACTTTGACTTATCGAATCTAACAACTTCAGATCTGTGTGTATCATTTGCATTTCAATGCATCTTTCATGCTTTCACATGAGTTCATAATTTATGTGGAACAAGCTTAGGATATATCGAATCACTAGCAAGACCTTTGATTCCATAGTTTGAGCCATGGAACCACTAAATGAGAACAATGTTCTATTTGCACAATCATCTGGAAACCATACTAAGTTCATAAATTAACCTTTGATTCATCACACTCTATTGTTGCTTCTAAAGTGAAAATATACTTAGCCTTCTGTTACAGAATTCACCATAGTAACTTTCTTGGACCAATTCCAACTTACTGTGCCACCATAAATCATTTAATTAAAATCGAAATTCGCTTGGAGCACCAATCGAAGATTTTTGTCGATGTACTACTTACATCAAGCATGTATTGATGTAAACTCCTTACACCAATCTCTTCATTTTCTCCATATGCGAGAAACATGTCGTTAGTTCTCAATGACATTTTCACAGTTGTCCTATGATCAACAATTTGACCTTTTAGTTAACTTTACTCACAACTTACTTCGAGTACTGGATTTATTTGATTATTTATATACCATGGATTTAACACAAGTGTGACTGAAATCATGTATTTCATTCACCAATATTTCAATATACCGATTCTTGCTAAGAACTCCTTCCATGTGACTTTGACAAGAAAACTCTTCTTGACATTTTTCATACTAAACTGCTTTAGTATTTTGTCAATATGTATTTTGGATGAGCCCAGTTAGACACTACTATCTCCATAGATTATTATTTTTAATACAAGGACTATATTGCCTAAGTACTTTACTGAAAACTATTTTCAATAAAGTCTTAATCCATGTCAAGAAATTTATATAATTTCAAATCAACAATGTGTCATGCACGCATAGTGTTTAGAAATATTATTATGCTCCTACTTACTTTCATGTAAATACAAGCATCTTTGTTTCTATCAATGAAATAATATTATTTGATCAATTCATCAAAACAAAGTTTCCAACTCCACTATGCTTGCTTCAAATCATTACTAGATCTCTTGAAGTTTGCACACTTACTAGCATCCTCTGAATCAAGAAAATTACCTTGGACCATACCAAATATACAACCTTGGTTCTATTTCCATCTCATGGGAATCATTTTGACATCCATCTATTGTATATCATAACTGAAATATTTAGTAATTGCTAGTTTAATCCGAACTGATTTTAAGTACTATTATGATGAGACAATCTCGTCATAATCAAATCCTTGATCTTGTCATAAAACTATTTGCAACAAGTCAAGCATTATAAAACATTTTTATCTTTGTCAATTTATAGATAAATCACTACACTTTAGACTTTAAGTCTTTCAGAGGGTCTATCAAGTTCTAAACTTGAATTATGTGTATGGATACTATCGGATTATTTTGGCGTATAGCCAATTTCGGAGTCAGGGCCCATCAATGCTTCTTTGTGTATTATAGGTTCATTGTTTGTTTCAACAATATTTTGTCTGTATACCTTGAAGGTCTGTATGAATTTTCCAACCTATATAGTTCAGCTGCATGATCGACTGAAGTCTCTATATTCTATGTAGAGGCTTCTGTATCAGTCGCGGTAAGAAATTTTAGAACCACATCTAGCGTTTCTTTTCTTTGACTTGATCACGAAGGTTATGTAATCTAGTCGAATTGCACTCGCCTCCCACTCACTCTTTTGTAGAAAACATTTTCTTCATAATTTCTGCACTTTGTGACAAAATGCTTTGCCTCGGCATAGTGATAGAGTAATACCCATCCATTTAGGATAACCTACAAAGTAGCAGTTATTTGGACAAATTTGATGGCGCTCTTTTCTGTGTAAAAGCCATAGTCTCTAAAGCATCACATTAAAAGTATATTGGGGGAACTATCAATGTCATCTCTCATCTCACCATGTCATACATAGCTTAATTACATCTACTCAAAACACTCTACTCTGAGTAGTGTTTCTAGGAGGAGCAAGCTATAAATTTCTTTTATAGCTCATCAGACATTCGCTAAATTTGTAACTCAAATATATTCTTTTCTACAATCCAATTGTAAAAACATAATTTTCTTGTTACAATTTCTACTTCATTCTAAAAATCTTTTTGAAACATTTCAAAAGATCCAGGTTTATGTCTCAATATAAATATCTACTTGAGTCATACTTGAAGATAGATTAATCCATTGCTTGCAACAACACTTATTGGACTACATACATCAATATGCATATTTCCAATTATTTTTGTTGCTCATTCTTTATGGCATGTGAACAGTATTTTAGTTTACTTCATTATTTGGATGAAAGTTGCAAGTGTCGAATGATTCATAATCACATGACTCCAAAAATCCATCACCATGGAATTTCTCCATGTGGCTTTTCCAATGTGACTAAATGTAGTGCCACACACATATGTGGTATTTTTAGTCTTGCGATGTTTAGTGTTAGTGTTATGATGTTCAATCCTTATCATCAATATTCATAATGTACATCCTATTCAAAATAGGAGTATGGCCTGTTTGTTCATTACATCAAACAACTATTGTTCTCTTATGAACAAGCTCCTTGCAACTTCTATGCAATGGGCTAGAGTGTAAAAACTCTAAAATGAACTATGACAATAAATACAGAGGTAATATATTGATGAAAAAGTATCATAACTACTACAAAATTTTCAACACATATTTTTACCTCATTAATTTGTTGGTCATTAGGCTGTAGTAATTTTTGCATCAATTCGCAACAACATGCAATCGAGTTGCCTTTGTGATCAACTTTTATCCACAATTCCCGGAGAATTTAGTGTTTAACAATTTAATCACAATTCCCAAGAATCACATTTTACTTGACCGACTTTCTCTACATCATATAACTTGTATGACATTCATACCTGAGCTGGACATTCTAGTCTTCTTTTCCTTTCGCCTCTAATTTTTTTATAGTTTTGCTTCAATATTTGTCCCACTAAACAGAAGAAACAATCTAACCTTTTAAGAGTGGCATGAGCCCCGAACTTCCCTAGGCATGTAAGTCTCATTACATCCTTTGGTTTTGTTCTTTCGCTTTAAGTTCACACTATCAACTCATGACTGGCGTTCTTCTAAATCTTTCGCATTTCAGTCTTAAACATAGTTGAACACTCCATTAGATGTAACAAACAAAACACTTCTTTAGATATCACATATCTTTTAATCTTGGTTTGTTTCTGAAAACAATTTTCAGTTCCAAGAGTATCACATAACTATCCCAAACATTTTTAAGTTTGGGTTTCTCGGAAGTAAGTAGACCCTAATGTAATTCTAACTTTTGGATTGACGGATGTGAGTCTTGCCATCCATAGCATTAGCAAGAGAGTATTATAAGCATGCATTAGGACAAAAATCCTTCTTGGCGCTTTTAGAGGATGATCCTCTCAATCATAAAGATTCAACTAGATAAATAACAGCTAATCAATTTCAACAACAAAGGTGGAACTGTTAGCCATAACTCTACAACTATAATGCAAGCTACACATGGACATTGTTCATAATTAATTTGCACTAGTGATTAAACTAAATTAATACATAATTGTTCTGCCACTCAAATCAATATCGCTCATAATTGATTTTAAGTGATTCAATATCCAAATCTAGTTCTCAACCATTGATGTGGACATCACTAATGATGATAATTTTGACAAGTGGGCAAACTTTTGCTGATCATATCTCCATATGACTCTTGTTCATCTTTCGATGCTTCATGCTCCGAGCTTAGAACAATTCTGCTAGAACTTCTAGACAATAAGTGCTATCTGCATACATGGTGTGACCGTCCCTGTCTTACACCTCACGTCCCGTTTGTACTCATGTGGACATGATGCACTCCGGAATGCTACGTGTTATATATGGCGGCAACACTGGCAAGAGCACCTTTTAACTTGATATTTACTGTGAGAAATCACCCTAATAATTGACTACTACGCAATCAAAGGGTGCAAACAACAAAGGGATAAACATCTCAGGAAATTCATAATAGCATGATATGGTATAGCCCTGGGCGCCGGGAGTTCTCCATGATCGTCTTTAATCTCTAGCTGAAGCTACGTGAAGGCCAATATTTTGTTGCCGTGGCAACTGTTTCAAAAATCATTGCCATGGCGGCAATCTCAGACAATGTTGTTGTGGTGGACGTTTCAAAAAACGTTGCCATGGCAAAAAAATATGAAATTCCATCATGGCACGAAATTATAGCTCCTCGTCCGGTGCCCGCTACACCTTCTACTCATTAGGATCCTCCATGTACGTCTTGCCACCATCACGTGTAACCTATCTCTATGATATTTACATTAAGGTCGAAATCTCATGGCTCCAGCCATCATGCCATGACGCGCATGCCACTTAACATTACAATATATAACCATCTCATACATAAACACATTATCATGATGAAGGCAATACCACATCAAATGCAAACCCTGCAAAACCAAGTTAGATGTCCTCTTATCAGTTTAGCAAATTTTAATTACGTGGCTTCTAGGGTTTCCGGAATCCGGATAAACCTAGCTACCTATGTGCACACCATAAAGTGATATTCCTTGTTGTTGTGTGTGAAAGAAGAGACTTAACTAAAAATCTTGTTCGACCACACTAAACTTCATCTAATAAGCGTGACCCCCTAGAAGACCATCCATCTTCATTGTCCTCTTGTGTTCGTGATGGTTCACTATTCTTGACTATGGTGAAGCCCAAGGAACTGTTAGGAGATTGTCGACAGCCAGAGCCAAGCGATTGTCAAAACCTTGTGAAAAGCGACACCATGCCGTCAATGAACTGAATCAAAGCAATACTTGAGGGAAGCATAGCAATAACATCACCCTCACAATCACATGTGATCTAGATTGAAACCTGCATATACTCATAGAACCGCTCATGATGCCACCATTGGGTAACGTAGTAGAATTTTTTTTGCCCTACGAACACCCAGAATCAATATGAATATGCCAATCGGGTTTGGATCAATGATCGTTACCGACTCCGAAGTGCAGTGGAAGTAGACGAGTCAGTGTAGATCGTACTTGGAGTCCCTCGAACATCGATGATGATCCCTCAAACCGCCCTCAAATAGAAGACCGAAAGCACGACTAATGACCCACAAGTATAGGGGATCAAGTGTAGTCCTTTCGATAAGTAAGAATGTCGAACTCAACGAGCAGTAGAAGGAAATGACAAGCGGTTTTCAGCAAGGTATTTTCTGCATGCACTGAAATTGTCGGTAACAGATAGTTTGATAGCAAGGTAATTTGTAACGAGCAACAAGTATAAACGATTACAATGGTATAGCAAGGTAGCCCAATCCTTTTTGTAGCAAAGGACAGGCCGAAACAGTTTCTTAAAGTAAGCAAAGCGTTCTTGAGGACACACGGGCATTTCATCTAGTCACTTTCATCATGTTTGTTTGATTCACGTTTGCTACTTTGATAATTTGATATGTGGGTGGACTAGTGCTTGGGTGCTCTTCTTACTTGAACAAGCATCCTAGTTATGATTACCCCCTCTCGCAAGCATCCACAACTATGAAAGAAGAATTAAGATAAATCTAACCATAGCATGAAACATATGGATCCAAATCAGCCCTTACGGAATAGCGCATAAACTAGGGTTTAAGCTTCTGTCACTCTAGCAACCCATCATCTAATTACTACTCCACAATGCCTTCCCTTAGGCCCAAGTATGGTGTAGCGTCATGTAGTCAACGTTCACACGACACCACTAAAGGAAGCAACAACATACATATCATCAATATATTGCCCCTTGTGATAGAAACCTTTATTATGCAGTCTGTCCCTTTTATTTCCTTACCATCACAAGATCGTACAAAGCTTATTTTCCCTTACAATAAAATATCATACATATTCAGGAGCAATTTTTATTGCTTTATGCACCGATGACAACTCACTAGAAGGATCTTATTCAATCCATTGGTAGATATAGTGGACTCTCATGGCATGAAACTGGGTTTTGGATGCACAAGTAGTATCTCTACTTGGTGTCAATTTTTTGCTAGCAAAGATATTGAGCAAGCACAACATGTTGGAGAATCCATACATGGCAATATAACTTCTATGTGAATATAAGCAAACATAACTCATTATGTTGTCTTCCTTGTCCAACGTCAACAATTTGACATAGAATATTTAATGGGGGCTTACAATCATAAAAGATGTCCAAGATAGTATATTTATGTGTGAATCTTATCTTCCCTTATTAATTTTCCATGAATTGCATCATTGACCAATACTATGTTTGTTAAGTTCCAATCACATTTATCACTTATACTTTATGTAAGGTCATTACTTTCCATGGGATTAGAATATGATCTTTTTATTATTTTTATTGCTAAGATTGGAACTTAAAAGTAAAGAAGCAAAACTCAAACTACTCATTATTATATAACCCTCAACTTGATTACATATATAGATAGATCACGAAACTAGCACTCAAAATAGATCATACTAAAATCTTATCCTTCTAAATCACGAAATAGCTAAGGATCGAACTAAGATAGCTAAAGGTAATAAAAGTGATGGTGATATGATACCGGGGCACCTCCCCCAAGCTTGGCACAAGCCTAGGGTGGTGCCCATATCCGTGTACTCAAATTTCTTTCTTCGGGGATAGTGGTGATGATGATGAGGTAGGCTTGTCCTCCATAATTCTCATTAATATCTCCCTCAAACTCTGAATTTCTCGGAGCACTTGATGAGTTAACTCAGTATTCTTCTCCACTTCAGCCATAATATGTTTATTCTCCGGCCCCAAGAGTTCATCCCTGCATCACTTTCTCTTTGACGAGATATGTCTGAATCTTTGGCCCCCAAGAATTTCCGGGAGCTATTAATGATGAGGAGTATTTTCAACCCCATAATTATGAACCAAATTGTGAAAATTGTTCCGATGTAACCTATGTAAGGGCCTCCTAGGGTGAAGCCCTCCTTGTACTTCTTGATTCCCTTGGTCGTTCATCGACCTCATGGCTTGACGGGGATTTGGAGTAGTGGAGATGCCAGCTAGCGTGCCCCTCTCTGAGGCCGGAGGGTGGACTTCAAGCGAGTCTCCTTCATCTTCCTCCTCGGTTCCCTCACTCCTTAGTTCCATCTGCAGCAACCAAGCATCGCCTTCCACATTCTTGGAGGAAGAAGAAGACATAATGCCTGGCTTTGGAAATCTGATAGAAAACAACACAAAATAGAGACAAAGGGGATTTCTGTGATATGGTGGTCAAAACATCCGGGAGTACATATAAATAATTTTTATCTTGTGAAACAAGTATTCTAGAAGAAAACGGAGTCGGGAAGGCACACGAGGGGCCCACAATCCACTTGGGCAGGCCTAGGGGTGGCCGCACCGAAGTGCCTTGTGGGTAGCTCGTGGGTCCCCTCGGTTGTTTCTTATTTTCATATTTTTTTTTATCTTATTCCAAAACGGACATAAAATTTTTTATGGAATTTTTGGAGTCGGTTAACTTACCGTATCACATACCTACTCCTTTTCACAGTTCTGGAGTGTTCCGGAAGGTCTCTCTTATGTGTTCCTCCGGTGTCATAGTTTGAACAATGTTAGTTTCAACATTAATAGGTGTATCTGAGATATAGTGCTTAATTCTTTGCCCATTGACCACCCTCAGACTAGTGCCCTCGGAGTTGTTCATCTTGTTAGCTCCGGAAGGATAAACTTCTTCGATAATATATGGTCCTTCCCATTCAAAGAGAAGTTTTCCTGCAAATAATCTAAAACGAGAGTTGTACAATAGAACATACTCACCCACTTTGAATTCCTATTTTTGATTCGTTTATCATCTATCTTTTAACCTTTTCCTTAAACAACTTGGCATTTTCATAAGCTTGGGTTCTCCACCCACCTAACGAACTAATGTTAAATAACCTCTTTTCACCAGCAAGTTTGAAGTCATAGTTAAGTTCTTTAATTGCCCAATATGACTTATGTTCTAACTCAAGAGGTAAATGACATGCTTTTCCATAAACCATTTTATATGGATACATACCCATAGGATTCTTATAAGCAGTTCTATAAGCCCATAATGCATCATCAAGTTTCTTAGACCAATTACTTCTAGATCTGTTAGCGGTCTTTTGCAAGATTAATTTTATTTCTCTATTGCTTAATTCAACTTCAACACTAGACTGAGGCTGGTAAGGAGATGCAATTCTTTGGTTAACATCATATTTAGCAAGAAGTTTATGAAAAGCACCATGAATGACATGTGAACCACCATCCATCATTAAATATCTAGGGACTCCAAACATCGGGAAAATAATTTTTTAAAGCATTTTTATAGAAGTGTTATGATCAACACTACTAGTTGGAATAACTTCTACCCACTTAGTAATGTAATCAACAATAACTAAAATATGTGTATACCCATTAGAGGAAGGAAAATGTCCCATATAATCAAATCCACAAACATCAAATGGTTCAATAACAAGTGAATAACTAGATCATCGATGGCACGCGTTGCTGCCCGCGTCCATTTTGACAATAAAATGGTAGGAATAGACAAAGATATTTCTATATATTTATTTTCTAAGTAATGGAACAGATGAATTATCTATTAGGAAAAGCAAGTTGAGAAAGCGTAAAGGCTTCCATCTGATGTCCTAATTCGAATATGCAATGTCGTTGATGTGCTGAACACATTACATTGCTTTATCAAGGTCACTGCCTTTATAGATGATGCCATACCTTGTCGCTATGATCACACGTCAGAAGCCCAAAGTTGTACTATTAAAAAGAAAACCAGGGTTGTGGAAATTGTTTGTTTGCATTTATTGATATACAGAATTACAAATCATAAGGCAGTGTAGCATAGAAGACACAATTCAGCAATCGATGGCCATTTAACCAAAGAAATAAGAAGACATATAACATGGTGAAGGTAATTAATGACTCATATGCAACACACTTGATTCTTCGGCATCACTTTCCTCGAGAGCAGCCAACAATTAAACTAAACATTGGTTCTGGTCATTTCTCAGAAATCCTTGAACCCTGCAATAACGTAGAAGAGTAAAGAAAGGTGATTTAATACAACCATCACGGTTGAAAAGAGAGGAAGGATATTCTTTTGGTCTTGATCTATAATCTAGTTGTGATGTTCACATGCCCACACAATGATACACTAGCCTGTTTGTTTGATATCTGTTTGCCCATGATATGAATGATGTCATACTATGTTAATCCTACTTTAAACCATGTCTCTTTATCCTTACATGTCAACAAATGTGAGGAAATAGACAACACAATAGACATGCTACATGGACATATGTTCCGAAAGTGATTTTATTATGTAGTTGGGACTACAATAGATGCCAATGTATTACAATAGTTCTCCAAAATAAGTTATGTATAAACGTGAAACCTACTTTGTTTTTTCTCATTAGTAAATTATCTGGTACACTAATCTACAATTTCAAACTTTCAGCAAGCTAGGGAACAAATGATTGAACAAACACAACCACCTGAAGGTGACGAGGCTACCACAAACACAATGTCACCTCTTGCTGCAGTGCGTCAATATCTCTCCACCAACAGTGCAAAAACCACCTTCCTATGTAATTCTGGATTGGTTTTCAAGGTAACCTCAACCAAATCGCCTGCTGAACAAAATCTTCCGACTAGACACAGTAATATATCTATGCTCCAGGCACAAGTTCAATCCCTAATGGATGTTGTTTAGGAAACAAGAATAGTAGTTGACAAATGTCATCAAGATATGAATGGTTTTGAAACCAGACTATCAGACATTTGCTTTGTTGTTCAAGAGCAATGGTGGAAAAAGGGGATGATCATGCTACTCCATCAAATTCTACAGCCTAAAACATTAGCACTTAGGTCAAATGATCTATGCTTCTATACATCTGATGGTGCTTTTATCTGCAAGGACTATAAACTTTATGCCAACAGGCCTTTTGTTGTATGGCTGGAATTTATTTTTGTTGTGGTACAACATTTATCGTGCTGCCAAAGGTTGTACAAATTATGATGCTATTTTTGTATAGTGTAGGTCTATCTTAGTAATGTATTCAGCCGAAAGCTTCATAGGAGCCCAACGTGCCAACATCCGTTAGGCCCATTCCAATTGGGCTAAAAATGATTATGGGTCGTAATTTGCATGTAGCCCATTAAAAATATCTGGGCCTAAATCAGCATAAGCTTTCATATTCTTGGTAGGCATGTGCACCTAGTGGGCCTTTAACAGGCCTAAACATAATTTGGGCCCTCTGAACAATAGGTCGTTAACATGTGTAAATGTCTCGAGCCCATAAGTAACATGGGCCTTTAATAGGCGAAAGTGAGAATGGGCCTTGATTGTGCCAAATAACCCACTAGTCATTAGTAGGCCGAAATGTATCTCAGCTCATGTTGGCCCATTTACAATGTGGATTGTTCACAGGCCGAAAATCAGACTGGGACGTAAATGCGCCGACCTACTACATGAGCCTTTAAAAGGCCAAAAGTTTGGTCGGGCTTGATTAGTATCAGTTTTATATGGGCCGTTAATAGGCCCGATGTGACATTGGGCCATATATGGCCCATGGATTTTGTCCGACGTTAATAGGCCAAAAGTCACAACAGGCTGGAAGTGGCCCAAATCTATAGTGGGCCTCTAACAGGCTGAATGTCACAACAGGCTGAAAGTGGCCCAAATCTACAGTGGCCTCTAACAGACCGAATGTCACAACAAGCTGGAAGTGGCCCAAATCTACATTGGGCCTCTAACAGGCCGAATGTCACAGCAGGCTGGAAGTGGCCCAAATCTATAGTGGGCCTCTAACAGGCCGAATGTCGGACATGGCCGAATATGACCCAAATGCTTGATGGTCGTTTATGGGCCGAAAGTTTCAAGGGCCAAAAAATGGGCCTAGATGAAGCAGGACCTTTAACAGGCCGGAAACACATCGGGCCGTAATTCGGCCCATATACTTAGCAGACTGTCAACATGCCAGAAGTGACCATGGGCCGCGATGATGACACGTTTAGAACGGGCCGTTGAGGGCCGATTTGACAATAGCCATACGGGCCTTAACTACGAATGGGCCATCTGCAAGCAGGCCGTTAATGGGCCAACCGCTAATTTTGACTGGGCCAACCTTTTTAACCTAAATGGGTCATTGTTGGGCTTTGGCACATGTCGACATATCATAGGCGCCTCCTGTCCACTAGGTGGTTGACATCTGTCCTTTTCGGGTGCTGACACGTGGTTCCTCTAGCTAATGAGAAATTTACACGTGGAAAATCCCCATTGGTCGTGGCTGTTAGCGGGTTATCGGATCCAAAACCAGACCCGATAGCTTAACGACGACCCGTTACGGTGGATGCCACGTGTTGGTCACCCTTGACGAAAGCACTTCTATGACGCGTGATTTATCGTCATGGAAGTGGACACTTCTGTGATGATAATTTTTGTAATGTCATGGAACACTTCTATGACAACAGGTATGACTATCTTGATTCTGTCATAAAATCGTCATGGATGTACATGCATGACAAAAAACGTGACCGACTGTGACAAACATGTATCATCGTGGAAGTGTACTTTTTTTGTAGTGACATGATATAATATATTTTCCAGTTACCATATATTTTTTTATTAGGGATAAACCTCCACTAACTGTAGAGGTTGGCCTTGAAGCTAGCACAGAGATCACCTAGATCACACATCTGAATTTCCATGGCCAGCACCGAGGGGACAATGTTTTGGACATCTAGTCACACAGAACAAGAGCATGTAGGTAGAGGAAATAAACATGTGTACTATGGCAGGCATCCATCTTGCTGAAAGAATGGTAGAAATGTTAGTGGCAAAGTGACATGGCTGCATTCAATAGTCATATCCATAGAAAAAGAACCAGGAAAGTAATCATTAAACTATTAACCAAGAAAGCAAGTTCTCAACATGGCATGCAACCAATTTACATATAATGCGGTGCATGTTAAGCAGTACTCACTAATTAACATCTTATTACACCAGCTTCGATAGGTGAGTATCAACATGTGCAGAGCTGTCGAAAAGAAGTCACCCAACCTCTTACATCTCATATATAAAACTTGTTATTACATATGTGAAAGTAAAATATATGTGAAAGTAGAACTTCAATGTTGTTGGAATGCTCAAAGCCAAAAAAACACCATATAGATATTTCATAGATATAAACAGATTGCAGAATGGAACGATTCCTGCAAGAAAACAATTTCCATTGACTTTAAGTCAAGAATAAAATTTGACAACCAAGGGAAGCTCTATCAGTTGTAACATTTTCTGGTCTACATAATTCAAATATCGATTTTCCCCCTGTCATTTGTGATGATACTTCCATAAGGAACACAGACTCAAACTCCCATGTCTTACATTTCTTTTAAATGGTATATAATGTTTTAATTTAGGAGAGGGTTCCGTAGAGAATAAAACATGGAGCAAACAACAATAAGATGAACTTTGTACCTGGTGAAGCCATATATTTAGGAGATAGTTGACAGATGAAGCATTCGTTGTATGAGAGAACATAATCTACATACCACCAGTGTAGTTGCACTTTGGATCAATGCAAAAAAATAATGATTTTTGTTTGGCCTAGATTCTTGTTGCACGTTCTGATGCCATGAATAACCTGCTGATGCTAGCCTTAATAGTGTGACAATAGATTGTATATTTTCTCCCTAAACATAATCAATTAAGCAATCAGTCCAGGATGTTTGTACAGAGAGTAAATCATAGGAAATCTATACAGCTGATAAGATTATCATTTGGCTCAACGAAATTCGGTTACTCAAGTTTGAAATCCGGTTCAAATTTCCTGAGATATAGAAAATTGGTGGGTGCAGGTGAACGAATCTGTGCGGCAAAAGCGATGCATGCCCTGAGCACGTCTCGACGTAGGTCCCCAACCAACACTTGCCCGACCTCTGCGCATACCTTAGACCAGGTGCTTGATGTTGAATAATGCTGAAGTAAGTTGTGTTGTAGAGTGAAAAGTGGTAGGGCAGGTAACATATGTACATGTACATGTGCACAGAAGCTGAACTATGATGGCGTCCTTGAAATCTAGGTGGAGCAGTTTCGTTCAGATATGGCGCCCCACTTGGATCACCTCGTTTCTTCGTCAAAGATCAATCGCCCGCGTCAGTAGGATCAAGCGACCCCCATCGCATTGCTGGATCCCCTCATTTCTCCGCAAACCGATCACTCACATTGGCTGGATCGGGTGATCCCCCATCGTAGCAACTGTGCAGCGTAAAAACATGGGTTGTAAAATGTGTAAGGATCAAAGGTGTGGAGCAATTACCTGTCAAAACGCAATTTAGATTATGAAGTGACGAACAAAATAATCCTAGTACCAACCTTCAAGATGTGTCCAAATCAGTCGAGAATAGCCAGCATACATGAATCATACATGAACTGAAAAGAGGAAACCTACCTAAGCATCATGTTGAAAGATGTTTTACTACTGATAGTGGTGTGGGCGAGCGAAGAGTGGAAGGGTAGGAAGCATATATAGACGTATATGTACCCCTCAACAGCAAAAAGGATTGACACATCATCCATAGTGAATGTACGCTCAGAAACTGAAGTATGATTGTGTCTATCAAGTCTCAGCGGAGGAATTTTGATAAGTTGAGGCATTGGCCTTCATCGCCCTCATCCCCTCTGTTTCGCCATCACAACCTGACTAACGACGCCAACTAGATCGAGCGGTCCTTGAATCACCCACAACGCCTGTATCGGTTGGATCCCCTCGCAGATGATCGACCACATTGCCCGCATCATGCAAGCCTCGATCCCCTCTGTCACCCATCACCGATCCACTCCTTTGTATCCAACGCCGAGTGATCCGATCCTCTTCTGTGGACCGCTCTTTCTCCGAGACGGGGAGAGAATCACAATGTCAGATCGCTATGGACCGCCGTCGGCTAGCTAAGTGGGCTGGGGAAGCAACCCAGTTTACCAGAGGGTGTGGTTACGGCCTCTAGGCAGCATCCCATCAGGACAGCTGGGCCAACAATTAAAAAGTGCACCTGGAGGTGGCTGTATACATCATATCTCACGACCAGCAATGCTTAGATCTCAAAAAACGGACGGCTAAAAATGTGAATCGCTAAGAGGGCTCGCTTTAGGCTCGGTTATACTGTCCTAAATTCATAGGCATTTCCTGACGTCTACCAATATTACGAATTCTTTGACATTGATCACAAGATAAGACAAACTTAGTGCATCCTTGAAGAGGGCAGGACAATAAAAACCAAATTGTAATAACTTAGTTCAGGTACACAACGTCTAATAATACCATCTACTCCTTTATAAACATGTGGGTCATCCCAAAAGTAATGTCTTAAAAATCAAAGAAGAGCTTTTCTGGTATGTGAAACTAGGTAGTATATATTTAGCAACAATGTAATTAGCATATTCTGCATATGAAGGAGTATTACGAGAAGCATTTATAACAGCTAATTGTTCATCAGGAAAACTATCATCAATAGGCAATGGGTCATCAAGACATTTTCCATTCGAGACAATTTTTCAGCTATGCGGTTCACAACTCCCTTTCTGTCAATAATATGCAAGTCAAATTCTTGTATCAATAGAACCCACCTAACCAACCTAGGTTTAGCATCTTTCTTTTCCACATGGTATTTAATAGCAACATGATCTGTGGAACAGTTACTTTAGAATCAACGATATAAGATCTGAATTTATCACATGCAAACACAACTGCTAAAAAATCTTTCTCAGTGATAGCATAATTTGTTTGAGAACTATCTAGAGTTTTACTATCATAATGGATAACATTTAATTTCTTATCAACTCTTTGCCCTAGAACAATGATACGTCTCCAATTTATCTATAATTTTTTATTGTTCCATACTATTATATTATCTGTTTTGGATGTTTTATATGCATTAACATGCCATTTTATATCAATGATTTAAATTGCTAACTATAGCTACGCTGTAGCTGCGCTATAGCTTTTCGGGAGGCTAAAAGCGAAGCTATAGCACTTTGTTCCGCTATCCTAGCTACGCCCGCTATAGCTGAAAATAGTTGCGCTATTTACAATAGCTCGCTATTAGCTATAGCTGAAGCTATAACTTAGTAAGCATTCGTGGGCCAAACGGCCAAAAGGAAGCCCAAAATAAATTGTACAATTATTAAATTTAATCATAAACAGAAAATTGTCATCTATATATACTGAATCACATGAAAAAAAATGAAAACCCTAATAGGGTGACGTCCAATATTTTTGGTGGCTGCTTGCTGCCGGCTGCATCTTGGATCTCCGGCGGCGTGCGACCACTTTACGGCTGCTCGTACAACATCTCAGGATGTCCGAACCAGGCAAGAAATTAAATCGCGTGTACTAGTTCTATACATGTTGATGAACTGGTCGTTTGATTCTCTTGCGTCTTTAGTCTCTAGACTATACTATTTATGTAGTATGTACGTATCTCACCCCATGTTAATTCGTGATCACAAATTGGCAAATTCTCAATGCTTCTAGTGGCTTATATTTTGCGTAGGCATGTCAAGCACGCCCCAAACAGTACGACCACCATCTAGTACTGCACAAAGATTAGACCCAGCTTATTCTCATTGTACAGTTCCAGATCCGAATAAGAAGAATTATTTGCAGTGCATCTAGTGCCCAAAGATTTGCAAGGGTGGGATTACTCGTGTCAAGTACCACCTCGGCCATGTTCCAAAAACAAGTGTTTCTCCATGTCCTAATGTTCCATCTGATGTGAAGAAGCACATGCTTGATACTGTCACAAAAATGCATCAGCAAAAGGAAAATAAAGCCAATGAACTGAACAAGTCAAGGGAAGAGGTTAATTTAAGCCACTCAGAGGGAGAAGAGACAAGTGATGATGATCAGGCCAAGGGTAAGCAAAAAAGAGTGAGGCACACCTCTAGCTCGAAAGGATCTGGCGGTCCTATTGAGAAGTTCTGCAAATCCAAACCAGAAGAGGTTGTAGCTAGTAAAGGTACAAAAGTAAAAGTTCAATCTGCATTGACACTCAAGAGAAGAAAAGAGAGGAGGAATCATGCATGTGAGTATATTTGTCAATTCTTCTATGAGGCAGGATTTCCATACAGTGCAGTTACTCTTTCTAGTTTTGTACTTATGCTAGAGGCCATTGGGGATTTTGGCAGGGACTTGAAAGGTCCAACGCCATATGAGATGAGTGGTCCTTTCTTGAAGAAAAGGAAGAAGAAGGTGCTAGAAAAACTGAAGGCTCATAGGGAACCATGGAAGCTTAGTGGCTGTTCTGTTATGACTGATGCATGGACGGATAGAAAAGGCAGGGGAGTAATGAATCTGGTCGTTCATAGTGCTTACGGGGTGTGCTTTCTTGATTCCGTGGACTATTCAGCTGTAAAGAAAGATGGAAAATATATATTTGATCTTGTCGACAGATGCATAGAGGATGCATGTGAGAAGAATATTGTTCAAGTGGTGACAGAAAATGCTAGAGCAAATGAAGCAGCGGCAAGTTTACTCAAGGCAAAGCGGCCCAATATATTTTGGACTGGTTGTGCCGCACACTGCATTGATCTCTTGCTTGAGGACATTGGACTTCTTCCACCTGTTGAAGTCACAATTACAAAGGCAAGATCTTTGACCGTATTTCTCTATGCTCATACAAGGTTTCTGGAGTTGATGATAAGATTTCTTGGGAGGATTTGGTTCGGTCTGGTGTTACTCGCTTTGCAACAACTTATCTGAATTTAAAGAGCTTACTGGACAGCAAGAAAGAACTACAAAGGTTGTTTCGGTCAGATGAGCTCAATGACATGGGGTATTTGAAGAAGGCGAAAGGCCAGACAGCAAACAGAGTGGTGTGCTCTGATGGTTTTTGGAAGAAAGTGGATGATGCTGTGAATTTTTTTGATCCCTTGGTTAATGTTCTAAGGCGAATGGACAGTGACATACCATCTATGGGTTTCCTATATTGTGGTTTGATGAATGCAAAGAGAGAAATTTCTGTGAGGTTTGACAATGATGAGAGCCGCTTCCAAGTTGTTTGGGATAAGATCAACAAAAGATGGGACCATAAAATGAAAACACCACTACATTTGGCTGGCTATTTCTTAAACCCTTACTGTTATTACACAAACAAGGTTGAGATTGAATTGGACAGAAGTTTCAGAGAAGGTGTAATTTCTTGTGTGACAAAGATAATTGAAGAGGTAGAAATTCAAGATGCGGCTATTGAAGAATTCACTTTGTATCAAGATGAGCAGGGCTCATTTGGGAAGGATATTGCTGTTCGACAGAGGCGAAACAAGAACTTTGATCCTGGTACATGCTCATCTCTCTATTTAAAATTCTTTGGTATAGTTTTTTTTCTCATGGTTCTAACCTCAACCTTTTGCATTATAATTTGAAGCAAAATGGTGAAAAAATCATGGAACAAGTGCACCACATCTAAGGAATTTGGCAATAAGGATTTTGAGTTTGACATGTAGCTCCTCTGCTTGCGAAAGAAACTGGAGTGCTTTTGAACAAGTAAGAGAACTGACCACGTACTCATCTTACCTCTTCACTGATTCCTATTTTTATTCCATAATAAGAAATTTTCTAGTAATGTAATAATGTGATCCCTTTTAGGTCCACTCAAAGAAACGTGCAAGACTGCTTCATGATAGAATGAGGGATCTAGTTTTTGTCAAGTTCAACTCTAAACTGGAGCAGAAGAGAAAGAACCAAAACAGAGACCCCATTGTGATACCATTTGTTGATGTACTCGACAACAATGATAATGAATGGATTTGTGAGATTACAAGGGACGAACCAATACAAGGTGAAGCAATAAATCATGAACCTGAGCATCACGTAACTGCACATGGTCCAACCAAGAGGAAAACCATTACTGAGCATAAGCAAGCTAAAAAGTGGAAGGTCATTCCAGATGATGATGAAGAAGTTATATCATCTTCTTCCTCGGATGAGGACATCGAATTACCAAGTGATCATACAGAGCTGAATGATGATATCTTGACCGACTTTGAAGAGGAATAGACTACAATTTTAAGTTCATTAATAAATAATGCATGCCCCTTTCATTTTTTTGGACATGTTCTTATGCTATCGTAATTGGTTCATTTGTTCAAGATCTAAAAGTTGTTCTATAAGCATGTATTAGTACATTTAAAATGCCATGACTTTCTATTTTTGTTCCTGGTTTCGAGTTTTTGTTATATGTTCACTTTTCTTATGAAACGCTATTGTAAATAGCTCCCGTGATAGCTGACATAGCTGCAGCTCAGACCATGCTGCGTCACCGTGAAAAAAGTGATTTAAAACCTTGTTTTATATTATTTTTGGGACTAACCTGTTAACCTAGAGCCCAGTGCCAGTTCCTGTTTTTTCCTTGTTTTTGAGTTCGCAGAAAAGGAATACCAAACTGAGGAAGACAACCAGGAGACTTGGAGATGAAATCGGAGGAGCCACGAGGCGGCCACAAGGACGAAGGGCGCGCCCAGGGGGTAGGGCGCGCCCCCACCCTTGTGGGCCCCCCTTGACCCTCCTGACCTAATTCTTCTGCCTATATATTCCCATATATCCCGAAACCACCAGAGGCATCCACAAAAACTTTTCCGCTGCAACAACCTTCTGTACTTGTGAGATCCCATCAAGGGACCTTTTCCGGCACCCTGCCGGAGGGGGATTCGATCACGGAGGGCTTCTACATCAACACTATTGCCCTTCCGATAAAGCGTGAGTAGTTTACCACAGACCTACGGGTCCATAGCTAGTAGCTAGATGGCTTCTTCTCTCTCTTTGATTCTCAATACCATGTTCTCCTCGATGTTCTTGGAGATCTATTCGATGTAATACTTTTTTGCGGTGTGTTAGTCGAGATCCGATGTATTGTGGATTTATGATCAGCTTATCTATGAATATTATTTGAATCTTCTCTGAATTCTTATATGCATGATTTGATATCTATGTAATTCTCTTCAAACTATAGGTTTGTTTTGGCCAACTATTGGTTTTTCTTGCAATGGGAGAAGTGCTTAGCTTTGGGTTCAATCTTGCGGTGCCCTTTCCCAGTGAAAGTAGGGGCAGCAAGGCATGTATTGTAATGTTGCCATCGAGGATAAAAAGATGGGGTTTTCATCATATTGCTTGAGTTAATTCCTCTACATCATGTCATCTTACTTAATGTGTTACTCCGTTCTTTATTAAATTAATACTCTAGATGCATGCTGGGTAGTGGTCGATGTGTGGAGTAATAGTAGTAGATTCAGAATCATTTTGGTCTACTTGGCACGGACGTGATGTCTATATTCATGATCATTTCCTTAGATATCGTCATAACTTTGCACTTTTCTATCAATTGCTCGGCAGTAATTTGTTCACCCATTGTATTATTTGCTATCTTGAGTGAAGCCTCTAGTGAAACCTATGGCCCTCAGGTCTATTTTCCATCATATTAGTTTCCGATCTACTATTTTTCAATCTTTTACTTTCTATTCTATAAACCAAAAATACCAAAAATATTTACTTTATCATTTATCTATCTCTATGAGATCTTACTTTTGCATGTAACTGTGAAGGGATTGATAACCCCTTTATCGCGTTGGGTGCAAGTTGTTTGATTGTTTGTGCAGGTATTCGGTGATTTGTGCATTGTCTCCTACTGGATTGATACCTTGGTTCTCAAACTGAGGGAAATACTTATTTCTACTTCAAGGGAAAAACCAACACAAGCTCAAGAAGTAGTAGGAAGAATTTCTAGCGCCGTTGCCGGGGATATCTATGTCAGTCAAGACATACCAAGTACCCATCATAAACTCTCATATCTTGCATTACATTATTCGCCATTCGCCTCTCATTTTCCTCTCCCTCAATTCTAAAACGATTTTCGAAAAGATTTGCCATTTCATTCGCCTTCTTTCCGTATGACTTTTTGCTTGTTTGCTATCTTTGCTTGTGTTTCCATGTGCCTTCTATTTGCTTGCATCTTTGCTTGCTAAACATCTATTGTTATGGATCCACTTAAAGTTTTCTACTTGGATCATCTTTGATCCATATGTGCTCATACTGAAACCCCAACTAGTTTAGTTGGGGAAAAATATTTAGACGAGCATGCTCATTTTGTGCGTCACCGTTTGTCTGAAAAATGGAGACTCTTATGGGATCAAATAAATTTTTTTCTATGTTATGCTTGGAATCTTTGTGAACTTTGTGATTTTACTTGTTGCTCTAAGAACCCTAAAAACACCTTCCCTACTTACGTGAGTTTAATGATAATGAAATCTTATCTTCTTATGTAAAGGATGTTTATAGTTATTATGATATCGAACAAATTGAAGAATTTGTTGCTTTTAAGGGTGCTTATGAAGTTGCTTCTTTGATTGAAAAGTATGAGATTACTCTCTAGAAATCTGAAATTTTTGACATACTTAAATATTGCTATGAGAACTATGCTCATAATGCCTATGTTAAAGAGTTTATTGAGATAATGACCGTTGCTTTGGAAGAAAATAATGATATGCATGAATCTATAGATAATTATGATTCCGATGATTTGATTGAAATATCCTTGATGAACATGATGCTTGCCACTCTGATGGCCATGATGCCAATATTAACTATGCTTATGGAGATGAACTTGCTATAGTTCCTTATGTTAAACATGAAATTATTGCTATTACACCCACACTTGATAGTTTCTTCGATGAAAAGCATGATTGCAATGATTTTACTATAAATTATATTAATGTAAATTATGCTAAAAATATGCAAAATCCCAAGCTTGGGGATGCTAGTTTTGCTATGTCCACTACTTGTTGCAATGATCATGATTGGGGTGATTCTTCTTATGATCTTGAAAATTTATTTAAGCCTCATGATGAATATGAGATAGATAATAATATTTGCAATAATATTGAAAGTGGGTTTGGAAAAGTGTCAACTTTAGATCCCACATATTTGGAGAATGTTCGATCTTATGATTTTTTTATAAAAGTGGGTTTGGAGAGGTCATGACTTTAGTTAATGTTGATCCCACTATTATGGAAGAGTGTCAACTTCGCATGCATGTGGATCGTGTTGAGAATATGTTATGTGATAGCTTTATTGTTGAATTTTCTTATGATCCTACATGTAATTATTATTAGAAGAAAAATATGGTTGTAGAAATTTTCATGTTACTAAATTACCTCTCTTCATGTTGAGATTGTCTATGTTTTATTCTTCTTCCTTGCATATGCTAGTTTTTGCTTGCCTTGATAATTTGTTTGATTATAAAATGCCTATGCATAGGAAGTATGTTAGACTTATATGTGTTTGTCACGTGTTTTATGATCCTCTCTTTGCGCTTCAATTCTTGTCTTTCATGTGAGCATCATTGAAATCTCATTGCCTAGCTAAAAGGCTTTAAAGAAAAGCGCTCGTTGGGAGACAACCCAATATTTTTCTTTCCTGTTTTTGAATAAATAATTCATCTAGCCTCTGGTTAGATGTGTTTCTGTGTTTTAGTTAGTGTTTGTGCCAAGTAAGACTTTGGGATGGCTTACGGTGATAGTTGTTTTAATCTTGCCGAGAAACATAAACTTTTGCACCTAGGAAAATAATTTTCATAATTCACAGAAGCGTGATATTGATCTGATTCTTTTTGCAAGGGATTGGTACACAAATTTCCCAGGTTGTCCTAATTTTTCAAAAAAATTGGAGTTACATAATTATTCGAGAGTTACAGATTGCTACAGACTGTTCTGTTTTTGACAGATTCTATTTTCTATGTGTTGTTTG
>NC_041383.1:388097984-388141231 GCF_002162155.2 Triticum dicoccoides | reverse complement strand
GGTATGAACCATGGAAAAGTTGGAATACAGTATATGTTACACTAATATAAATAAATAATGAGTTCATAACAGTACCATAAAGTGGTGATTTATTTTCTTATACTAACGAAGCTTATGAGATTTTTTGTTGAGTTTTGTGTTGTGAAGTTTTCAAGATTTGGGTAAGGATTTGATGGACTATGGAATAAGGAGTGGCAAGAGCCTAAGCTTGGGGATGCCCAAGGCACCCCAAGGTAATATTCAAGGACAACCAAGAGACTAAGCTTGGGGATGCCCCGGAAGGCATCCCCTCTTTCATCTTTGTCTATCTGTAACTTTACTTGAGGCTATATTTTTATTCACCACATGATATGTGTTTTGCTTGGAGTGTCTTGTATGATTTGAGTCTTTGATTTTTAATTTTCCACAATCATCCTTGTTGTACATACCTTTTGAGACGTAAACGCATGAATTGTTATTTATTAGAATACTCTATGTGCTTCACTTATATCTTTTGAGCTAGGCAATTTTTCTCTAGTGCTTCACTTATATCTTTTTAGAGCACGACAGTGGTTTTATTTTATAGAAAGTGATGAACTCTCATGCTTCACTTATATTATTTTGAGAGTCTTTAAACAGCATGGTAATTTTCTTTGGTTATAAATTTAGTCCTAATATGATAGGCATCCAAGAGGGATATAATAAAAACTTTCATATAAAGTGCATTGAATACTATGAGAAGTTTGATTCCTTATGATTGTTTTGACATATGAAGATGATGATATTAGAGTCATGCTAGTTGATTAATTGTGAATTTGAGAAATACTTGTGTTGAGGTTTGTGATTCCCATAGCATGCACGTATAGTGAACCCTTATGTAACGGAGTTGGAGCATGGGTTATTTTTTTATAGTCATCCATTGTGTGGAGGTTGGGATCGCGTGATGGTTAACTCCTACCAACCCTTCCCCTAGGAGCATGCGCGTAGTGCCTGGTTTCGATGACTAATATATTTTTGCAAAAATTATGTGAGTTCTTTATGACTAATGTTGAGTCCATGGATTATACGCACTCTCACCCTTCCACCATTGCTAGCCTCTCTTGCGCCGCGTAACTTTCATCGGTACCATACACCCACCATATACCTTCCTGAAAACAGCCACCATACCTACCTATTATGGCATTTCCATAGCCATTCCGAGATATATTGCCATGCAACTTTCCACCGTTCCGTTTATTATGACACGCTTCGTCATTTTCATATTACTTTGCATGATCATGTAGTTGACATTGTATTTGTGGCAAAGCCACCTTTCATAATTCTTTCGTACATGTCGCTCTTGATTCATTGCACATCCCGGTACACCGCCGAAGGCATTCACGTAGAGTCATATTTTGTTCTAAGCATTGAGTTGTAATTTTTCGAGTAGTAAGTAAATAGAAGTGTGATGATCATCATTATTAGAGCATTGTCCCATGTGAGGAAATAAAAAAAGAGGCCAAAGAAGCCAAACAAAAAAAAGGGAGAAAAAGAGAGAAGGGGCAATGTTACTATCCTTTTTCCACACTTGTGCTTCAAAGTAGCACCATGGTCTAAATGATAGAGAGTCTCCTATTTTGTCACTTTCATATACCAGTGGGAATTTTTCATTATAGAACTTGGCTTATATATTCCAATGATGGGCTTCCTCAAATCACCCTAGGTCTTCATGAGCAAGCAAGTTGGATGCACACTGGGGCACCCCGGCTCAGAGAAACCAGAACACCCCGTATTCCAGCCTAGAGATCAAGGTGAAGTCTTCTGGAATACGACACTCCTTAGCATAGAACAAAACAACTCTCTATTACAACACGAATATGAATACAAGGTCTTCGATATTACAATGAATAACATCGACACGGTGAAGCTATGCCACCACAGTTGCTCTATGCAAGCAGCATAACAACTTGAGGCAGCGAAACAACTACTGGCAGCGGAACGGTGAACGACAATGATGGACTCTGACTAGAACATTTATTCTAGCTCGCGAACACAGGAAGCACACCAAACAAACAGCAATCCAGGCATGCCCTACAAAGTGGCATGACACGCCAAGTCAGTACATTGAATGTACTTGCAAGCTCACAATAACCAAAAGCAGTCAAGACAAACAACAGCATGGCATTAGTAGGTTAGATCAATCATGAGCATGATACTAACGGAACAACATGGCATGCACAACTAAACATGATATGGCTAGAACAAGCATAGCATGGGCATATGAACATGATGATACTACATGCAACAGGTTAACATTATCATGCACCAACTTACTCTGCTCGGGTTACCTCGTAAACAACACACGCATCACCTTACCAACATCGGTATCCATGATACCGCCGTGATCATCTCACGATCACATAAAGATCAACCAACTTTGGTATCCATAATACCTCCGTGATCCTCTCTCGATCACAACCAACCTCTTTCTCATCATCAAACCAGGGTTATTATTAATAAGGTTATTATTATAGTTGGCTCATAGTGTGACCGACTATGAACTGGGCCCATATCCGTGGGCACGGCTATCGATAGATTTAAACACACACTCTGCAGAGGTTAGTACACTATACCCACACCACGGAACCCATGGCCTAGCACTCCCATTCGATTGGACCAACGACATTCCGACAGAACCGACCCATTGCCATGACACTCTCCCAGCTACTCTGACCAACTCCCCTTTGGGCTAAGCCATGGGTGGCCCCGATGTCAACTCGTGACATCCAACGCCACCGTTGTGGCCAAACATAAATGATCCCAAACAAGGACCAACGGGCACACAAGGTTCATGTCCGCCTACCTGATCAGGGTAGCGCGTGCCCATAACTTTCCCTCTTTGGAGGCACCGACGAGAGACATGACAATAGACCGCATTAGGGCCTTCCCATAAAAGGCAAATTTGGTTGCACCGGTCAGATCGATTTGGTGCCACCATGACTCAGCCAACGGTTGTTTAAGTTCATTATTATCTGGTTAAACTTGAATGCAATATGCTGAGTCATGATAAAATAACATGATGCAATAACAATGCATGAACATGATACCAACATGAGCATGGATGTGCAACGATAATAAATAACCGAGCATAAAAACAATGAAGCATTTCACCAAATGAGCATGGCATACTGACGAGCATAAGCAGAACACTACACATGAGCATAGCGTGACCACTAGCATCATAAAGAAATACCATGCAAGAACATAACAAGAATACTAACAAGTAAGCATGTTACCAA
The DNA here is from genome assembly GCF_002162155.2 of Triticum dicoccoides. Lineage (NCBI taxonomy): Eukaryota > Viridiplantae > Streptophyta > Magnoliopsida > Poales > Poaceae > Triticum > Triticum dicoccoides. Next base: position 388,137,974 of record NC_041383.1, on the reverse strand, counting down.
CTAGATGCAATGGAACATGCATAGCAACGGTATTGGATAATAAACGATAAGCATGCACCAGAAAGAACATCACTGCTACCAACATGTTCTACTACTACCAAGTATGACATGTGAAAATGATACTAGCAAGTAGTACAAGGTAACAAGATGAATCGAAACATAGCAGGAAGGTGGACACGAATCCACGAGTAAAACCGAAACAATGACAGTAGTAGCAGACAAGCAGGCAGGCAACATGCAAACTTTTATTAAATATTCAAGTAGAAACCATGGCTACTGCATGGCTATCATGCAAGTGGCTGTTGTGGCTTGCCTGGGGGTGAAGAATTCTCCGGGAAGAAGTACGGAAAGCTCGCGGAACGATTCACCGGATGTGCTTCTCTCTCGAAGGGGGTTGATTAGAAGCAAGGGTAAAATGTCCATTGTCACTGTGGGACCACCTAGTGAAAATGTGACCAAAAGATTGAGCTCGACGAGACAAAGAAGTGAGCGTTGATTTCACCTCGATCGGAGTTACCTGCACTAAGAAGTGAGCGGAGTTATGAGGTGTAGAAGATCAGGGACTATTCTGTAATAAAAACTACTACGAACAAGTCCATGGAAAGAAAAACTGAAAGCGCCTTCAGTAGAATACGTTTCCTGCACTAAGAAAATGTATATTGAGATGCAGTAGAGAGAAATTCTCTTTCCTGAAGGGAAAATGTATTATATGCAAATGATGGAGGAAATATGCTTTTAGGAAATGGAAACGTATTCCTGGGAATACCCTTCCACTTAACCGAGTGGATAAGGCTATAGGGGATGACATGTGTGGTCAGGGGAAGAGGCGGGGTCCACCTGATAGGTGGGGGTGCTATCTTCTTCCTCCTCCTGCCTCCCCGATCGGAGACAAAGGAGCGAAGCAGGGGAGGGGGCGGCCGACCCAGGCCAGCTCCGGCCCGGTCGAGCAAAACGGCGGGTGCGCAGGGCCACACCACACCTGCTCCAAGAGAGAAGAGGCGCGGGGGAGGCCTAGAGCTGCGGTGGTGGTTAACAACAGAGAAGAACAGGGGCGGGCGCCGACGATGGAGCGGACTGCTCTGTCCACCTCAAGCCAAGGCGCATGCACCAGCGGCTTTAGGGCGGAGAACGGCACACATTCAGAGGAAAAGGTGGCGCCGAAGAGTGGTGGAGAGGCGGCGAGGCGCGGCGACGGGGGTGGCTACAGAGAGCTTGGGCGGTGGTGGTCTCTGGCGATGCGGCCATCTCTGGCTAGGGGCAACTAGGAGGGGCGAACCGCGGGGATGTGGGGAGTGCGGTGGAGGTGGTAGGATAGCGAGGGGAGGCTCGGTTTGGCCGGGGTAGTTCGAACTCCGACGATGGCCGAGGACGAACAACATACTCCGGCAAGATGTGGCGATTCCGGTGAGTAAATGAAGCGAGGGAGGAGCGAGTGAGGAGCGGAGGACCTCGGGGCACTCTTATATAGCCTTGGGGAAGACTCTAGAGCATCACAGGCAAGCTCAAGCCGAGCTCTAATGGAGGACAGGAGCCGGACGCGTCACGGGCACGGCTTGAGCGGTGCATTGATGGCGAACCAGGAGGGGGCCCGGGCATAGGACGACGCAGACGAGCACGGGAGAGCTCCTGGACAAGGTTGGACATCGAGACTACGAGGGAGTGGACCAGAACAGTGGCCGAAACGAGCTAGAGCTTTCCAGTAGCATGACGCAAGCGTGATCACCGCGTGCACGGGTGCAAGCGGTGCGTTCTGGCCAGGCCAACCATGTCTGGCGTGTAGTCCCTCCAAGGTAGGTTACGACTGAGGTGATTAAGCGATTAGGGGCACTATGGTAGGTAGTAATGATCCTCTGAAGTTTGCGGTTGCAAACTTTATGAAGTCACTGTGATCCACAAGGAGATGCTAAGGGCCAAATAAGATGTTTGGGAGTAGGAAGGGCTATGATCCTGTGAAATTAGAGGGGAAATGGACCAAGATTTAACATGGTTGCTTAACAACTATATGATCTGGTCCAGAATAGAGATTTGGATGATGCACTCACATGGGTGCATGAAATGAGCTGAAAATGGGCATGGCCCAATTATTTGAAGATATGAAGATGCTCAAAAAGTTTTATGCCATTTGGATGAACCAAACTAGCACTTGCTTCATATAGCTTCTCTCTCGACAGAAACTTGGAAAAAATGCAGAGGGCAAATGGATTAATGAATTGAGCCAAAACTTGGTCGCGAGAGTTGATATGGATAGGAGAATGTCCTGGTAAATTTTCAGATTAATTGAAGCAATATAAAATATAGTTGCTTCACAAACTGAAATTCTGACCAGAAACAAAGATTTGGAGCTAGGCTCACATGGAAAGGTTATGTGAGCTCAAATTTGGTTGAGAGTCATGATTTGATCATATGAACGATATTGCAAAATTTCAACTCATTTGGATAAACCTAGCTAGTACTTCCTTCACAAAGGCTTCCCTCAGATAGGAACTTTGAAAAATCACTGAGGAAGATTCACTAGTCAAATGAAGTTGAAATTTGGCACAGGGCAATGATATGGATAGGAAAAGGTGTCCAAAAAGCTTGGAGTCAAACAAGCAAAGATAAATATCACTTGCTTCGCATAGAGCCATCTAGGGCAAAATAGGAAATGAATTATTGGAGGATGATTTTTGAACATGGCAATGAAAAGTTTTGCCATATTTGAGGAATATATGACCCAAGCAATTTATGAGAATTATTTGGGAATTTTTAGAATGGTAGAAAGGTGGGTTGCTTCACAACCTAGGGCAAATAGGGTAATTCCTTTAATAGAAAAAAGAATATTCCCAATAAAAGAATATTGGGATTTGGGCTAGGATGAAAATGACATGATCTTGGGATGATGATGAGGACGGCAAGCCACCATAAAACCTAGAAAGGCATGATTCTTCCCAAGTTTCAAAACCACATAGCCACAGAAAAACAAATCAAATCAACAAATCCAAGAAAATCCTCAGAAAAAGAAAAGGGCAAAAATCCAGGATGTTACAAACCTTTCCCCCTTAAAGAAATCTCATCCTCGAGATTTGTTTGCTTAGGGAACAAATAAATATTCTGACTTGAAGAAACCGTTTCCAACTCGGGTTTCTCTTATTTACTCTTATATTATGTTCCCACTGGATTGGATCTGATTGATTGCCTTGATCTGGGGTGGTTTGCTTCACCGTACCTGACATTCCGACATGACTTACCTCATATGTTCATATTCATATTGGCTCACATCTTCTTTCATATATGCTAGCTTAGCTGGGGGTCCAAAAGATTATCTTTACTGACATACGTGTCCTTCTCGATATCGATCCTTGCAGGAGAGGTTATTCTCATATCAAGCACCGAGAATATTCCACGGAGTTGGGCACACATCTTCCCGTGGAACAAGAACTCTCTTCAATCCAGGCATTGGACTGCTTGAATATATGCATACATTTGGTTGTAAATAGTGATAGGAATCATACTTGCCTTTCTAATGGATTCTGACATCTTGCAGGAGTTTCTAACTTATCTTGACTGGCTTCACAGTCCTAAGTATCCAATTTGTACCAAATATTTGACTGTTTCTTGACGTGACTGATAGAAAAATGCACCATCTCCAGGTGATAACATTTGCGGACTTGACTGGTGGTGATCTTGGCATTGAATCCCGCTCATGGCAGGCTATTCTTTAATCTATTCCCATATGTGAGGGCACATGCTTTGTGATTTAATACCCTAATTCTTCATTTTGCTGGTATTCTCATGTGGATAGTAGGCCATGTGATGTGTTAGCACGGTTACGAAGGTCAATATGTTGACCCGTCCTTGGGTCGGATTTGACAGACTCGGGTATTCAATGCTGACAGTTCTGAGCACACTGTGGACTGAGCTAGTTGCCTTGCTATGAGGTCCTTACCACAATGGAGTAGACCTCTTAGGCATATCTTTATGGTGTTTGATATGAAATAAGACTGCCTTGTGCATTCATATCGCACTGTTCACACAATACTCCGGCATACCGGTATTGTCGGTGTTGCTCCTTCATTATTATTTTCTTCATATGAATCTTTAACTGAAAGAGCCTAGCCTTATATATCCTTGATTATTTTCGTGGCCCTGAGTACTGTCATCTGCAATATCTTGCAATTTATACTTTGGTCTCGATGGACGCCACCTGCCAGTCGTCGGAGCGCAATCAACGAATCCCCACTCCCAAGCCAGGGAGAGGGTCATCTTCCTTCCCCACCTCATCTGAGGTCTGGGTTTCCCACTGCACCCGTTCGTGCGCGGGGTACTCTTCTACTATGGGCTAGGTTTCCATCATCTAGCCCCAAATTCTATCCTCCACCTCACGATGTCCATGACTGTCTGCGAGGCCTTCCTCCACATCAAGTTGCACTTTGGCCTATGGCTGAAGACGTTCGGTATCAAGCCTAAAAGCAGTGGTGCCGAATTGGAAGAGTGTAGAGGGGCCATGATCAGCAAGGCCCAGAAGGTCGACTGGTTCGAAGGCACCTTCATAGAACGATCAAGGAGTGGCAACGAGAATGGATCTACATCACCGAATGATACATCTCCAACGTATCTATAATTCTTTATTGTTGCATGCTATTATATTATCTGTTTTGGATGTTTTATATGCATTAATATGCTATTTTATATTATTTTTGGGACTAACCTATTAACCTAGAGCCCAGTGTCAGTTCCTGTTTTTCCTTGTTTTTGGCTTTTACAAAAAAGGAATATCAAACGGAGTCCAAACGGAATAAAAATTGACGATGATTTTTCTTGGACTAGAAGACACCTTCATAATTTGGAGAGAGGGCCAGAAGATCCCTGAGGAGGCCACAAGCCTCAGGGGCGCGCCCTGGGGGGGGGTGCCCCGAGGGCTTGTGGGCCCCTCGGGACTCCTCTAACCCTAAAACCACCTATATATATTATCAAATATCCCCCCAACATCAGAAGCGTCCACCAAAATACTTTTCTGCCGTCGCAAGCCTCTGTTCTCGTGGGATCCCATCTTGGGGCCTTTTCGGGCACCCTGCTGGAGGGGGATTCGATCATGGAGGGCCTCTACATCAACCTTGTTGCCCTTTGGGTGAAGCATGAGTAGTTTATCACAGACCTACGGATCCATAGCTAGTAGCTAGATGGCTTCTTCTCTCTCTATGATCTTCAATACAATGTTCTCCTCGATGTTCTTGGAGGTCTATCTGATGTAATATTCTTTTGCGGTGTGTTTGTCGAGATCCGGTGAATTGCGGATTTATGATCAGATTATGTATGAATATTATTTGAGTCTTCTATGAACTCTTTTATGCATGATTAAGATATCTTGGTATTTCTCTTCGAACTATTGGTTTGGTTTGGCCAACTAGATTGGTTTTTCTTGCAATGGGAGAGGTGCTTAGTTTTGGGTTCAATCTTGTGGTGTCCTCACCCAATGATAGAGGGGTAGCGAGGCACGTATTGTATTGTTGCCATCAAGGATAAAAAGATGGGGTTTTCATCATATTGCTTGAGTTTATCCCTCTACACCATGTCATCTTATTTAATGCGTTACTCTATTCTTATGAACTTAATACTCTAGATGCATGTTGGATAGCGGTCGACGTGTAGAGTAATAGTAGTAGATGAAGAATCGTTTCGGTCTACTTGTCACGGACGTGATGCCTATATTCATGATCATTGCCTTAGATATCGTCATAACTATGCGCTTTTCTATCAATTGCTCGACAGTAATTTGTTTACCCATTGTATGTTTTCTTTCAAGAGAGAAGCCTCTAGTGAAACATATGCCCCCCGGTCTATTTTCCATCATATATTTTCAGATCTATGAACCCAAAAACCCAAAAATACCTTGCTGTAATTTATTTATATTACTTTAGTTTGCTCTTTTATTTATCTTTTATACCTATCTCTATTAGATCTCACTCTTGTTCGTGACCGTGAAGGGATTGACAACCCCTTTTTCGCGTTGTGTGCAAGTGTTTGTTAGTTTGTGCAGGTGCATAGTTTGGAGACTTGCTTGTGCCTCCTACTGGATTGATACCTTGGTTCTTAACTGAGGGAAAAACTTATCTCTACTTTGCTGCATCACCCTTTCCTCTTCAAGGGAAAAATCAACGCAAGCTCAAGAAGTAGCACCGAACCACTCGCCGGTGGCCAAGCCGAAGTCCCAGCCTTCTCGGCAGCTCCTCTGAGGAGGCTCGTCTGATGGAAGAGGAAGGACCTGTATTGGGGCAACCCCGAAGAGGTGCCCGAGTTGGAAAAAAAGGATCAAGTCCATGACAGACAAAAAGAAGATCAAGCTGGAGGACGTGGTCGATGTCATGCTCCATCGCCGCATCCTCTCACTTCATCTTCGGGCGAGCCCGATGTAGGCTTACAAACCCGAGGATGTGCCGACAGTGCGGCACTTCTACCGCACTGACTTGGCCGGGAAGTGCAAGGTGCTCTTCAAGCCATCCAAGAATGAGTTCCCCCGGGCGGAGAGACTACGACTTTGACGCTGAACATGACGCCCATGAGGTGACCGCACCCTTGTAGTTCCATGTTTTATTTTCCCCTTCCTTGTTGATCCTCTCTTAGAATGATTAAGTCTATATGTTCTTCCTCGGAAATGGATCCCCAAGGCGTAGTGAATGCTGTACCCGGCACCGCTACTGAGGAGGCAAGATCTTCTCAGCTCGAGGCGCTCTTGGTTGAGGAACCATATGTGGTTTTGGCTAAGTAGCATAATCAACCGAAAGGGAAGGGCGGCCCGCGAATCCAAGACCACTAGGAGGCCAGGTCCGAAGACTCCCACGCCTCCTCCACCCACGAGGGGGAACAGGAGAAAGAAGGGGACACAGGGGAAGAAGTACCTTCCCCAAAAGGAAGAGGGTGGCGTCTGAGGACTCCATGGAGGAGGAGCACCCTTGGGCCCGCTGTCGGTGTCAAAACCGGCGGATCTCAGGTAGGGGGTCCCGATCTATGCGTCTTAGGCTGATGGTAACAGGAAGCAAGGGACACAACGTTTACCCAGGTTCGGGCCCTCTCGATGGAGGTAAAACCCTACTTCCTGCTTGATTAATATTGAAGATATGAGTAGTACAAGAGTAGATCTACCACGAGATCGTAGAGGCTAAACCCTAAGGGCTAGCCTATGATGGTATGATTGTAATTGTGATCGGCCTTCTAAGGACCAACCTCTCTGGTTTATATAGACACTGGAGAGGGCTAGGGTTTACATGGAGTCGGTTATAAGGAAGGAAACACAATATCCGGATCACCAAGCTTGCCTTCCACGCAAAGGAGAGTCCCATCCGGACACGGGCCGAAGTCTTGAGTCTTGTATCTTCACGCTTCAATAGTCCGGACGATGTATATAGTCCGGCTGTCCGGATACCCCCTAATCCAGGACTCCCTCAGTAGCCCCTGAACCAGGCTTCAATGACGATGAGTCCGGTGCGCAGTCTTGTCTTCGGCATTGCAAGGCGGATTCCATCTCCGAACACTCCAAAGTAATTATCGAACACTTAGACCGTGTCCGTATCTGCGAGATGATCTTCACATACCATTGTAGGGAACATAGCATAAATCTGATCCGCTGGCAATCTTCGTACGTCGTGCCCTTGCATCGTGGCTTGGTCCAACGCAAACCAGCGTTTCTTGCCCCACCTTGACTCGTGTTGCGAGGCAGTTTTACTGGCACGTCCTGCCAAAGTAGAGATCATGTTCCTCTTATTACGAGATCTTTTATCAATAAGGGCATGCGTGACCCCACGACGACCGTTGGTATAACTCCGTGTGTTTTTAGATAAGCCTCAAGCAGTCATGCTGAGGACTCTTGATATTCACCCCCTTTACAAAGGGGTCGAGGCCTATGCCTCTTTTCCACCTCCCTCGCGCCTTCTCGCACCTCGAGTTCTAACACCTGAGACCTAAGCCCAAACACCCCAGATCATCCAATATGTCCGGATCCAACCATCAAGGCCGGTGGGTGGCCTCCTCGATCCAAGAGGAGGACATTGCGAGGCTTAGGGAGGTCGGATACCTGACCGCCGACATCCAGCACAGGCTTCCTGCTCCAGGGAAGGTCATCCCTACACCAGAGCCCAATGAGAGCGTCGTGTTTGTTCCTCACTTCCTCCACGGCTTGGGCCTCACCCTCGATCCCTTTGTGAGGGGGATCATGTTCTATTACAGGTTGGATTGTCATGATCTAGCTCGAGACGCTATCCTCCATATCTCGTCATTCATCATTGTATGCGAGGCCTTTCTCCACGTCACTCCACACTTCGGCTTATGGATCAAGACCTTTAATGTGAAGCCGAAGATGATCGAGGGGCGACATGTGGAGTGCGGAGGTGCCATAATAAGCAGGAACGCCGATGCCCCATGGCCAGAGGGTTCTTTCCCAGAAGTATCCCATGTATGGCAGCGGAGGTGGTTTTATGCCATAGCTCCCAGAGGCACAAAGTGGGTAGCTGCCCCCGAGTTCCGCTCGGGCCCTCCGTCACAACTAGCGTCTTGGACCGACGTAGGACAGAATTGGGGGCCCGCTGGCGATGTACCAGTACTGCAGAATCGCATCCGGGAGCTTTTTAAGAGGGACATTAATCTTGTCAGCATAATTCAAGTGATGTTAATCCGACGAATGTTGCCGTGCCAACGCCGGCCTCTCCGGATGTGGAAGTTCAATCCAGAGGGTCCGCGGACTGTTAAGCACTTCTTCGGTCTGAAGCTCGAAGGGATGTGCAAATTATTCTTCGAACCACAAGTAGAGTGTCCGGACACCACCGAGGATGCGGGCCTAAGCTGCAATCGCCTAGATACCCAAGTAAGTAACCTTGATACCGGATACTATGTTTTATATTTGCCATAGTTGTTATTCTGAAAATCATCCGTGGCCAGGAATGGCTCAGCAAGGCGGAGAGAATCAGGTGTCCGGCGCCACTTCCTGAAGGCTCGCCTAGTCCAACCATTGCCAAGATGCTTGACCGGGTGCTCAACAGAATGCCCTCAGGGAAGGACAAGGGGAAGAACAGGAAGCCCAACTTCACATGCTGCGCACTCCCCTGAGGAGGATAGTCGGGAAGGGGAGGCCAAAGCCTCCTCCCCGCGCGGGAAGAGGGCCGCCTCCGAAGACTTGGAGACGGAGATGCCCAAGCAAGGGAAAAAGGTATCACCAGGGGGCTCTGCCCCGACGGGCACCCTCACCGCGTCGTGCCCACCAACGGGGCAGCCCTCCACCGAGCTGTAAGTTAATTTTTAATTTGAAGGTATTGTGTTTCTCCGAGATCCATAACCAGGATTCGTCTTTTGCAGTCCGGCTAGCAGCTCTTCTCAACAGAGCTCGTCTTTGGGGGATCTTCCTCCAGAGATGATGGAGAGCGAGACTCCACCCACCTCTCCACCTAATGAAGCGTGCGACACCGAGGTGTCGTCACGGAGGAGTCCGGACCTGCCGAAGCCAGAGGCCAATACGTCAGCCGCCCCGAGCCCGGAGCATTTGGCTCCCACGGGGGGCAATGAGAAGGGTTCAGCACAGTTCAATGTCCGGCCGGATATACTGACAGGCCTTCTGGAGCGAGCTGCGCTGTCGGAGGAGGACGGCTCATTAATGAGCGCAATGCTTAAGAAGATTTCATCCGCTACAAGCGGTTTGAATGAGGCATTTACGAGCCTTCTCAGAGGCTTTGAGGTATGTAGTGAAGAATACACAATTTTTGGCAATGAGGTACGCGTTAGGTGTACTCCATATGGATAGTAGCCCCTGAGACTCTGGTTGCCCACCCTAGGCGGCAAACGGAGGATCGTATTTTGTAAGTACTGATTGCGCTGTACATATGCGCAGGTATCTACGGATCCGGCTGCCGAACAGTCCGTTGAAGTTGCCGAACTGAGGAGGGAAATTGGATCTATTGATGCCGATATCACGCTGGTGAACGAGCGGCTGAACGAGTCACAAGGTATGTGCTCTTCTTTCCTTATTTATATAGGAAAATATGAGAGTGGCATAATATGAATGCAATATGCTTGGACTGCAGACGGTGCTGCTGCCGTGGAAGCCCTAAGGGCGGAACTTGCCTAGGCCAAGGAACAAGCTCGGGTTAGCAATGCAGCTGCCCTAAAGGCGGCCGAGGAATTGAGAGCCGAACAGGCTGCTCATCGCCGAAGCGAGGAAAAGATAGCCGAAATGGCTGTGGAGTTAAAAAATGCCGCTGACCGGTATGAGCTCCTTAAAAAGGAGCATAAGGATAGTTCGGCCGATCTGAACAAGGCACTTAATGCCACCAAGGAAATATGGACCGAGCTCAGGGGTGCGCGGGAGGAGCTTCAACAGGCCGGTAAAATCGCGTCTGGGGGCTCCTACTTGCTGCGGATGAAGTTTTTTGATCCGAAGTACGCTCCCCTAGATGGACACTGGAGTCCTACGGACGCGTATGCAGATTTGGCGAAGAGTACAGTTGACGCTGCCAAGTTCTTCGAGTATCTAGGTGATAAGGAAGTGGAGAAGATTTTCTGGTCGCAATTCAATGCTCCCACTCGCCCGCTGCCGTTAAGTGACAAGATGGCTGCTGTAGCGGAGCTTCACAGGCTGTCCGGGCTTGCAATGCGGTCTGTAATAGACCATCTTTGGCCGAAGGGGCCTAAGCCGGATAGTTACTTTGGTTTGGTGCAACAATTCCTTGGGGTCGTGCCTCGGATCGACGCCATGAGAAGGTCGGCGTGCATAGAGGGTGCGTGAATGGCCCTTGCCCGCGTTAAAGCCTATTGGACGGATATGGAGACCACCATTATAGCGACCGAGGATCCGGCGGGGGGCCAATATCCGGCCGAGCACTACTTGGCGCAGGTCACAGAAGGTGCCCACCTAATAGAGGCGCAGTGCTCGGAGAATGTCTTGTTCGAGTGATGAAACGAATCATTGTGAAAACAATGTTTATTTTGATTATGAGACTATATTTATACTGCTTGCCTGAAAATATGATTGTGTCCCCTGTGCGGCCATTTATATATATATATATATAATCCAAAAGTTAGCAGTCATTGGCTTCAGCCCCCACGCATATAATGCGGGGGTGTTCGCGAAAAATATGCTTAATCACATTTGATCCAACGTCTTGGTCCATTAAGGAGGTGATCGCACGTCGAACTAGGCAACCAGACTATATAGCTATAACACTTTTGCTTAGCCATGGGAGTCTAACGTTGGGGCTACTATGTAGCCCTTGGTACCTTCACGTGCATCCAAATACGGGCGCGTATGTACATGACCGAGAAATGGCCCTTCGTTAATGCGGAGGAATCCTAAAGATTCCGGTGAGTCTTCGAGTGGTTGATCAGTCTCTCACTGTATCATGACAGTCAGTTTTCGGCTTTCTCTACTGAGGTGCTCACCCGGAATAACCAGGGCACAATTGAAGTAGTTCTCCTTTGGCCGCCTTAGCCGATAATGACGGAACGTAAGGAGGCAAACCCAGGAGGCGGGCAAACCCAAAATTTGACTAAAGACATGATTCGGAGCTGATGCATATAAGGCCAAACTCGTGACGCCGAACACTCCCGAAGGTATTCGGACTTTTATAAAAGAAGATGGGCTCAAGAATGCCCATTTATTATAAACCCTGTGTTTCCAGGTACGTGCTTTAATCTGTCGTGGCGAAATGCCAATAACGGCAGTATCCTCTGTGGGTATGGAACCCATGGGATGGTTAAACAACAAGAGGCAATAGAAAAGGTTTACATGGGGGCTTAATCTAAAAAGAAACCTGTTGAACGGGGCCCTGCTGCACGTCTGCGCCTTTGTCTCCGTTGTGCCGTATCCTGGAAGAGTATCGCACGAATGTTGTCTGTGGAAAAAAGAAAACTCGTAGGAGAGTACAACGTAAGTATGCGATGGATAGTAAAAGTGTAAGATGTTGGCCTGCCAATAAGGTTGAGCCAAGTGTGGGGCTGTATTAAATATTTATAGCCCCTGGTGTCCGCTATGGGATTACATATACGGTGCCCTGGTTCAATTTTGTCCGGGCTACCGGACTCGTCTAACCATGTCTGTGGTCTTAATGACCAGTCATGTTTTCTGATATTGGAGGCCGCTTATAGTCCAGCCGCTAGGGTCGTCGCGTGTTCCTCTGCGCGTGAAGAGCACTCTGTGATTCCGTTAACGGTGATGACGCCACGTGGACCGGGCATCTTGAGTATAAGGTAGCCATAGTGCGGTAATGCATTGAAGCGGGCGAAGGCCGTTCTTCCAAGCAATGCATGATAGCCGCTTTGGAAGGGTGCGATGGTGAAGAGTAGTTCTTCGCTTTTGGAATTGCCTTGGGAGGCAAATGTTACCTCCAGTACGACGGAGCCCCTGCCGCAGGCTTCAACGCCTGGTATCACCCCTTCGAAGGCGGTGTTGCTTTGGCTAATTCTGGATGGGTTTATCCCCATCCTGTGGACGGTGTCCTTGTATATTAAATTGAGACTACTGCCGCCGTCCATGAGGACACGGGTGAGACGGTATCCGTCGATTATTGGGTCAAGCACCAAGGCTTTTGATCCTCCGCGCCGAATACTAGTTCGGCCGTCCAAGTGATCGAAGGTGATCGGATAAGACATCCAGTAGTTAGGTGTGGGTACGATGGGCTCTATATCGCGCGCGTCTCTATGCGCGCGTTCGTGCCTTCTCATGGATGTGCGAGTCGCGTGGATCATGTTCACTGCTTTAACCTCTGGCGGGAATTTGTTCTGTCCCCCAGTATTCGGCTGGCGAGGTTCATCCTCGTCTTCACTTGGTGTTTCCCTTCCCTTGTGTTCGGCATTTAATTTGCCGACCTGCTTGAAGACCCAGCACTATCTGTGCGTGTGGTTCGCAGGTTTGTCAAGGGTGCCATGAATTTGGCACAGTCTGTCTAGGACTCTATTCAGACCAGATGGTCCCTCTTTACTGCGTTTAAATGGCTTCTTTTGCTGATCAGGTCGAGAGCCCCAGAATCCGGCATTAACCATTGTGTTATCCGGGATCTCTTCCGTGTTTTGGCGTTTGTTTTTATTATGTCATGGCTTCCCGTTGCTATCCCTTATTTCGGATGTGCTGGGGTCGCTGGTGCCTTTACGGGCTAGCCAGCTATCTTCACCCGCAAAAAAGCGGGTCATAAGGCTTGTTAGGGCTGACATTGTCCTTGGCTTTTCTTGGCCGAGGTGTGTGGCGAGACACTCGTCGCGGATGCTGTGTTTGAATGCCGCTAATGCTTCGACGTCCGGACAATTGACAATTTGATTCTTCTTAGTGAGGAATCTGTTCCAAAGCTTGCGGGCGGACTCTCCGGGCTATTGGATTATGTGGCTTAAGTCATCCGCATCTGGAGGCCGGACATAAGTCCCTTGAAAATTGGCCCTGAAAGCCTCCTCGAGTTCCTCCCAACTCCCAATTGAATTTTCGGGGAGGCTCTTCAACCAGTGTCGAGCTGGTCCCTTCAACTTTAGGGGAAGGTATTTGATGGCATGGAGGTCATCCCCACAAGCCATGTGAATATGTAGGATAAAATCCTCGATCCAGACCCCTGGGTCTGTCATTCCGTCGTATGCCTCTATGTTTACAGGTTTAAAACCTTGTGGGAATTCATGGTCCAGTACTTCTACGGTGAAGCACATGGGGTGAGAAGCCCCTTTGTATCTGGACGTGCTGTGGCATGCAGTCGGCTGTTGTTTTGTCCGGTGTTTATTCCGAACTGGTATTTGGCTTGTATCATCGTTTTGGTGACCATAAGTCCCTCGCCGGGGTGTGTACTTTAGATCCGTAGATAGACCTGGCCGCGCCGACTTTCTTGATGCTCACGTAGACCGTGCGCGACGTTGGTAGCCGTTCTATTGTGGTTAGGGAGCGGTACGTTGGGCCTCCTGGTCATATTAGTCTTTGGTGGAGCGGCCTCGTCGTCATTTCTGGCAGTAGCCTGCGTTTTGGATAGCTCTTTGTATGGCGATCGTCGCCATATCTTTCTTCAGTGTCTAGCACCTTATTCCATCTGTGATTGAGCATTTCCTGTGCTGCTTTGAGCTGTTGCTTCTGCTTCTTTAGACTTCTCGTTGTGGCCATAAGTTTTCTGTGGAGGTTATCTCGTTCCACGCGTTCTTCCGGAATGATGAATGCATCATCGTCTGGACTGTCTTCTTGTCCTGGGCCGATTTGATGAACTCGTCCCTCTGGATCATTGTGATCTGGCATCTGCTCCGAACTTGGTTCGGCGTGACCTGGCTCGTCCTGCTCCATCGCTGGGTACTCATGGTCGTTATTGCCTTCAGAGTTTACTGGTATGTCGATCCTTCTTGCGCTCCTGTCGCTATTTTTACTGTTGCTGGACTTTGAGCGGCGTCTGCGTCGCCGTTTTGCCTTTTGCCTGGGGGTTTTATCTTCCGAATTGCCGCCGTCGTCCTCCTTGGGCGTGTGCACCATGTATATATTGTGTGACGAGGTAGTAGTCTAGCGCCCCAGAGATTCTAAATCTTCTCCTGCATCATCGTCCATACCGTCGATGCTTTCGGAGTCGAAGTCAAGCACGTCGGTTAAATCATCAACCGTGGCAATGAAGTGGGTGGTGGGTGGGCAACAAATTCCTTCGTCGTCTGCTCCCCACTCGAGCCAGACATAGTTCGGCCGAGAGCCTCCCGACAAAGAGAGAGACTTTAACGAGTCCAGCATGTCACCAAAGGGCGAGTGCTGGAAGATATCCGCAGCGGTAAACTCCATTATTGGAGCCCAACCTGGCTCGGTTGGCTCGAGAGAGCGCGGACTGGAACCAACAACCGGATATGAGTCCGGGGGTCCGGAGTCACAGGTTTCCACAGAGGTGGGACCTGTGTTCGGCTCCACCGCCGATGAGTGTGCAGCCTACAGGGCGGGGCCCATCCCTCCGTCCTCAGGCGATGCAGCCTGCTCCAAATTTAGGTCCGGGGCCACTGCGGGGGTGATAACCCGAACATTGTCCGACAGCAGGTCTGGGCCGTGCTCATCGCGACTGTCCAGTGCTCCTGGCACGGGATCTAATCCGTCAAAGATCAAGTCTCTGCGAATATCAGCCACGTAGTTCAAGTTTCTGAACCTGACCTGGTGACCAGGGGAGTAGCTGTCGATCTGCTCCAGATGGCCAAGCGAATTGGCCCGCAGTGCGAAGCCGCCGAACACGAAGATCTGTCTGGGGAGAAAAATCTCCCCCTGGACCGTGTTGTTGACGATTGAAGGCGTCATCAAGCCCTGCAGCGACGACACAGAGGAACTCTCAATGAAAGAACCAATGTCGGTGTCAAAACCGGCGGATCTCGGGTAGGGGGTCCCGATCTGTGCGTCTTAGGCTGATGATAACAGGAAGCAAGGGACACAATGTTTACCCAGGTTCGGGCCCTCTTGATGGAGGTAAAACCCTACTTCCTGCTTGATTAATATTGAAGATATGAGTAGTACAAGAGTAGATCTACCACGAGATCGCAGAGGCTAAACCCTAAGAGCTAGCCTATGATGGTATAATTGCAATTGTGACCGGCCTTCTAAGGACCAACCTCTCCGGTTTATATAGACACCGGAGAGGGCTAGGGTTTACATGGAGTCGGTTACAAGGAAGGAAACACAATATCCGGATCGCCAAGCTTGCGTTCCACGCAAAGGAGAGTCCCATCCGGACACGGGCCGAAGTCTTGAGTCTTGTATCTTCACGCTTCAATAGTCCAGACGATGTATATAGTCTGGCTGTCCAGATACCCCCTAATCCAGGACTCCCTCACCCACAGAAGACTGTGTAAGGCCTCGGCCGAACCAGCCGGCCAGCGGGCCATACCCGCCCTGTTCACTCTCTCTGACTTCTCGGAGGGCGTCCTTCTACAGCCGCGTCCGACGAAGCCAGCGCCTCGGAGGTATTTCTTGAAAAAACACCCTTAATTTTCTTTATGTATGCATATCTAGATGCATGATAATTTGTTTATCTTTTCAGCCCGCAACACGACTTCATCGGCAACAAGGCCTCAGATGACGGTCTCCCTCTACCTTTCATGGCATAAAGTGGGAACTCCGAGCACCTCGTGTCTTCCCCTACTCACGATGAGTTGGGGGAGGCGACATCATGCTCGGCCCCCTTCGCCGATAACACGGGGGATGGTATCAGGGCTTCTTTGGTTGAGATCCACACCTCGCCCGCCAAGGACTAAGGGGAAGGAGTCCCTTTGATCCAAGAAGGTGGGTTGGGCCGAGAGGATTGTTCGGCCCAGGCGACTCTGGCGCTGTCACAGTAGCCGAAGGCATCTATCTCCACAACAACGGTGGTTGGATCCGAGGTGACTCCGCCCACCCCTCCTGCCCAAGGGTAGGTCCACAAGGGGTAGCCCGAGTGATGCGGAGCATCCTACGGTCATCTCCACATAAACCTTCATAGCACCTCAAGCCCCAAGTGGACCTACCGGACTTAAGGTGAACCCGCTCCTCTTCGAGATTTACATGAATATCCATTGGACTTTGTTCCTACCTCACCATGGATTGTTGTGCATCATTAGGTATGAGGGAGACCGCCACCAAGCAGCTAGGAAGCTTCCCGGAGGCCAAGGAAAAGGACCCCAAGGCCATGATGAAGAAGGAGAAGCCCATCAAGAGCAAGTATGCAAGTCCCAGGTGACCCCGTGCGCACAGGCCCCCGAGACCCCGTGCCCATGGACTACATAGGGAGCTGCCGCTGTAGCAGCCCGTGCCCACGGGCTTGTACCGTGCCGATGGGACCCCCGTGCGTGATACGTCTCCAACGTATCTATAATTTTTGATTGTTCCATGCTTTTATATTATACGTTTTGGATGTTTTATGTGCATTTATATGTTATTTTATATTATTTCTAGGACTAACCTATTAACCTAGAGCCCAGTGCCAATTTCGGCTTTTTGCCTGTTTTATAGTTTCGCAGAAAAGGAATACCAAATAGAGTCCAAACGGAATGAAACTTTGAAGATGATCTTTCTTGGACCAGAAGCAAATCAGGAGACTTGGAGATGAAGTGAGAGACGCAACAAGGCGGCCATGAGGGTGGAGGGTGCGCCTAGGGGGGGGGGGGTAGGGCGCGCCCCCTACCTCGTGGGCCCCTCGGAGCTCTCCTGACCTAATTCTTTCGCATATATATACTCTTATACCCCAAAACCATCAGGGGGAGCCATGAAAATACTTTTCCACTACCGCAACCTTCTGTATCCGTGAGATCCCATCTAGGGACCTTTTCCAGCATCCTTCCGGAGGGGGATTTGGTCACGGAGGGCTTCTACATCAACACCATTACCCTTCCAATGGAGCGTGAGTAGTTTACCACAGACCTATGAGTCCATAGCTAGTAGCCAGATGGCTTCTTCTCTCTCTTTGATTATCAATACCGTGTTCTCCTCGATGTTCTTGGAGATCTATTCGATGTAATATTCTTTTGCGGTGTATTTGCCGAGATCCGATGAGTTGTGGATTTATGATCAGATTATCTATGAATATTATTTGAGTCTTCTCTGAATTTTTATATGCATGATTTGATATCTTTGCAAGTCTCTTTGAATTATCGGTTTAGTTTGGCCTACTAGATTGGTTTTTCTTGCAATGGGAGAAAGTCTTAGCTTTGGGTTCAATCTTGTGGTGTCCTTTCCCAGTGACAGTAGGGGCAGCACGACACGTATTGTATTGTTGCCATCGAGGATAAAAAGATGGGGATTTCATCATATTGCTTGAGTTAATTCCTCTACATCATGTCATCTTACCTAATGTGTTACTCTGTTCTTTATGAACTTAATACTCTAGATGCAGGCAGGAGTCGGTCGATGTGTGGAGTAATAGTACTAGTTACAGAATCGTTTCGGTCTACTTGACATGGATGTGATGCCTATGTTCATGATCATTGCCTTAGATATCGTCATAATTATGCGCTCTTCTATGAATTGCTCGGCAGTAATTTATTCACTCACCGTATTATTTGCTATCTTGAGAGAAGCCAGTAGTGAAACCTATGGCCCTCGGGTCTCTTTCCCATCATATTAAGTCTCTTTTCCACCATGTAAGTTCTATTTTGCATCATACTAGTTTCCGATCTACTATTTTTGAAATCTTTTACTTTTCGATCTATAAACCAAAAATACGAAAAATATCTACTATACCGTTTATCTATCTCCATCAGATCTCACTTTTGTAAGTAACCGTGAAGGGATTGACAACCCCTTTATCACGTTGGGTGCAAGTTGTTGATTTTTTGCGAAGGTATTCGGTGACTTGTGCGTTGTCTCCTACTTGATTGATACCTTGGTTCTCAAACTGTGGGAAATACTTACTTTACTTTGCTGCATCACCCTTTCCTCTTCAAGGGAAAAACCAACGCTAGCTCAAGAGGTAGCAGTGCGCACGGGCCCAACTTACCCCGTGTGCACGGGCCCATCAGGATGGACGGCTATGAGCTGCTGTTGGGCCTCCACTTCGTCCCCTTCCTCCACCTACCTATATATTACATGCCAAGACCATATGTTAGGGTTAGCAAAGGATGTAACATGATCTAGATGAGCTTTGCTCGTTGTACCTCCTCTTGAGAGAGAGAGACCTCTCCCATGAACATCAAGACCTCCATTGGGGAAGATCCCTAGTGGATTCAAGACCCCATCTAGGGAAGGATCCCCATCATAGGATCACCAAGACCTCACCTCCCTTTGGGATTTGGGATGAACTTTATCTTGTATCTTTCCCTTTGTTGTTCTTGTACCTTGTAGATCTTGTGTGGATGTGAGTCTAGTGGATGTGTGATTTGGTCTTGTTCTTTTGTGTTCCTCTTTTGTTTCCCCCTTTATGTTCATCTTTTTCTTGGGGATTTACCTTCCAATTCATGAAAGATCCATTTTAGGATCCCACCCTACAGTATCTTGGGTATCACGAGCCATAGTTTCTCACGAAATTGGAGCCCCCCTTGTTCTCTAGCCTAATTTTGCTTGTACTTGCCCAATTTCGAAAATCCCCACAAAAATAGCCCCAAAAAATTTGCTTGCAATTTGTTGGTTCTAGTGAGATTTTGTTGTCTTTGATCCATGATTTTGTTGTTTGGCAAGTGGATCTAGCTTCCCCCCAATCCCCACCACAAAATCCACCTAATTCCTCATCAACTTCGAGCTCAAAATCGCAAAATTTCGGCCACCCCCGTGCCCACGGGCGTCCAACCCCGTGCGCACCCCCCACGAAATCCCAGGTGACCCTGTGTCCTCGATACATGTATCGTGCACACGGGACCCCGTGTCCACGGGCCCTAGACCCCGTGTGCACGACCCCCCTACAACACCCGCCACCGCTTCACCATTTCGGTCGTAACTTTGGCATCCGGAATCCGTTTTTGACGTTCTTTAGCTCGTTGAGTAGCTGTTGACATCCCCCATCCATCTAGATAGGTTCCTGCATCATTTGACTCAACAAAAAATTGAAATTTTGGCATCTTTGCCTAGGCCCTCCACCATATCATCCGCAAAAACCTCCATAGCTTTCCGCAACCTAACCCATTTGTCATCCATATAGCATTTGTGGTTGCTTGAGTTGTTTCTTGAGTATCCTAAGGTGTTTCGGCTACTTAGGGATGGTTGCTTCTTCATCAACCAACACCACCACTTCCGCATTGCTGTCTCCGACACCACCACCACATGTCTGCTACCACCATTTGACTTTTGACGTTTGAGATTTTGAGTTCGCGGTTTTTTCGTTTCCTAAGGTGTTTCGGCTACTTAGGAATGGTTCGACTTCGATATCACCACCGCTCATCATCGCCGGGGACGGTAACCTCGACGACACCATTGTACATGTTCCTTGCCTTTGCATTGACCTGAGCCTATTATGTACCTTACCTATCGAGACTAGCGAGTTGAGCATTACCAGGCCACGCTATTTGTGCACCTTAGTGATATGCTTACGACACATAGCTAGATTTAGCGTGCAATCATCTTGCTATCATCATTGTGCCATCAGTATCTACCATGCATATCTTACATACTTGTCTTGTATCATACTTGGCTCGACCATCAAGCATATCCAAAAAAAGAAAAAGAAAAAGAAAGAATGAGCAAAAGCTTTTAAGCAAAAGAGGAGATACAAAAGAGCTTGTAAGCAATAGAAATAGCATTGAGCCATTTTGCATAGTACATACACTTGGAGCGTACATACATAACATACTTGGGATTGAAGATGACATGTTTACTGTCATAGGTTGGTGCACAAGCGTATCTTACCCATTTGAGCAATCGAGCTAGCATCTCTCTAGAGTTGTGCAACAAGAGCATTTTCTGTGGATTCCACATTTTGAGCTCATTCCTTGGTTGCACGACCCCATCTATCTATCCATGTGTGTGTGTTTCCGTGTGCAATTTATTGTTATTGGTCTACTTGTTTTACATTGCAATTTTGTGAATCTTCCTCAACATTTTCAACATTTTGGACTAACATTTGCTTGAATTTTGTGCCACTTTTCCTAACCAAGCCACTCGATGAGCTTTAATTTGTAGGTGTGAGTGAACAAGTCCAGTACCAATTCCACTATTCTCCCATATCACATTGAGTGACACGGTATACATCCTCAACTTTGGGAAATGGTATCTTGGTATTGTTTATCTCATTTCCTACTTACCTCTACTCAAGTCTTGTGATGGATAGGCAAAGCACATCATCTTCGCTCTTCGACCGCCTTGAGCGACTCGCCATCGACATACGACACTCTGAAGCAAGTAAATGGGACTACCTCGACGACAAGTTGGACGCGCACATGGATGCCATCCGACACGTGTTGTCCAACTAAAAGCCTTCTTCCCCATCATAATCTTCACGATCGAGACACTCAAGTCGCACACCTTCGGAACAGCCACATGATGCAAGTACCACGCGGCACCGTCCTTGTAGGATTGAAAGTATGTCTAGAGGGGGGGTGTGAGTAGACTTCTTGACCAAATAAAAATCTAGCCTTTTCCCAATTTTAGTTCTTGGCAGATTTTAGCAACTTAGCACAAGTCTAGCAATCAACCTACACATGCAATTCTAAGAGTATAGCACCGGAATGTAAAGAAATTGCATATGAAGGTAAAGGGAGGAGTTTGAGGAGGCAAACGCAATGTTGACACGGAGATTTTTTATCCGTGGTTCCGGTAGGTGGTGCTATCGTACATCCACGTTGATGGAGACTTCAACACGCGAAGGGTAACGGTTGCGCGAGTCCACGGAGGGCTCCACCCACGAAGGGTCCATGAAGAAGCAACCTTGTCTATCCCACCATGGCCGTCTCCCACGAAGGACTTGCCTCACTAGGGTAAATCTTCACGAAGTAGGCGACCTCCTTGCCCGTACAAACTCCTTGGTTCAACTCCACAATCTTGACGGAGGCTCCCAAGTGAAACCTAGCCAATCTAGGAGACACCACTCTCCAAGAAGTAACAAATGGTGTGTTGATGATGAACTCCTTGCTCTTGTGCTTCACAAGATTTGGATTTGGTGGAAAGAAGATTTGAGTGGAAAGCAACTTGGGGAAGGCTAGAGATCAAGATTTATGTGGTAGGGATGGAATATCTTGACCTCAACACAAGTATAGGTGGTTCTCTCTCAGAAAATGTATGTTGGAAGTGTAGGCATGTTCTGATGGCTCTCTCCATGAATGAAGAGTGGGTGGAGGGGTATATATAGCCTCCACACAAAATCTAACCGTTACACACAACTTACCAAACTCGGTGGGACCGAATCGTGAAACTCGGTCAGACCGATTTAGTTCGTAATGTGACGGTTAGGCATTTCGGTGGGACCGACATGTCAAACTCGGTGGGACCGATTTCATTAGGGTTAGGGCATAACCTAATCTCAGTGAGACCAATTACACAAACTCGGTGAGACCGATTTTGGTAATAGACACACAGAGAGTTGGTCAGGCAAACTCGGTGGGTCCGATTCGCTCATCTCGGTTGGACCGAAATGTATGAAAGGGAAACAGTGAGTTTGCATTGCAATCTTGCTGGGACCGATCGCTCATCTCGGTTTGACCGAAACGTTACGAAGGGAAACAGAGAGATTACAATCCCATATCTGTGTGACCGAGATCCCTATCGGCGAGACCAAAAAGACTAGGGTTTCTGGCAATGGCTATGTCAACTGAACTCGGTGGCGCCGGATAGAAAGTTTCGGTGGGGCCGAGTTTGACTTTTGGTTTGGGACATATGTGGATGTGAGGAAGTAGTTGAGGGTTTTTGGAGCATGTCACTAAGCACTATGAGAAAGAAACTCATTAAGAAACACCTCAACCCCTCTTGATAGTATTGGCTTTTCCCATGGACTCAATGTGATCTTGGATCACTAAAATGAAAAATGTAGAGTCTTGTGCTTTGAGCTTGAGCCAATCCTTTTGTCCTTAGCATTTTTAGGGGTCCACGTTTCTCATCCATGCCATGCCAATCATTGAGCTTTCCTGAAATATTTATCTTGAAATAGCATTAGCTCAATGAGCTATATGTTGTTAGGAATTACCAAAACCACCCAGGGATAGTTGCACTTTCAATCTCCCCTTTTTTGGTAATTGATGACAACATATAGATCAAAGCTTCGACAAACAATAATAAGATTGAAAAACATTGTCGCTTTGAGAAGTATGTGATAAGCAAGAGCTCCCCCTAAATTTGTGCATAATTTAAAATTTGCTTTGGACTGCAAATGCACAATGTATTAGGATCATGGGTTACTCTTTCATGTCACATACATCTTGGTGGAGCGCTCAAAATGATAATAATTGAACACATGCACTCATCACCAAGCAAAGTGAACGATCATATAAGGATATAAGAGGTAATATCATCCAACAAGCATTAAGGATAGCATATGATCAAACACATGATCATCCAAGTATCTCACAAAAAGACATAGTGTATCAAGCAAGCACACAATAAAGAAGTTCAACCACCAAAAACAAGAGAGATCAAAAGCAACACACTCTCTCTCTCTATACATTTTCTCCCCCTTTGGCAACAAGTTACCAAAAAGTTCAAAAGATGCATAGCACTAAACGACTCTCAGGCTTGGTCTTCATGAGGTGGTGTAGAGATGACTCCAAGGACAAAAGCGTCTGTAGATGTAGCTGGAGCTGGTGGAGTGGCTGCTGGAGCTAGTGGCACTGAAGTTGTGGCAGCTGGTGCAGATGTTGTAGTTCTAGTATCTGTGACTGGCACTGCAGCAGATCTCTGTCCTCTGGGCACTCTAGCAAAAGCATCTGTAGTAGACTTGCCCTTCTTCTCCTCCACATCCTCCTGAAGTTGCTCAACCACAGTTTGGATCTCAGTAACCTTGACATCAAGAGCATATAATTTCTGCTCAATGATCCTCTCCAAGCTCTCCTCATGGAGGGCTTGCCAAGAACTTTGGCAGTAGTTGTTCTTACCCTCTTCTTCTTCTTGTCTTCACCAGCAGCTTCTTCTTCAAACTCAATGGTGAACTTCATAGTTTCACCTGTGGCAACCTTCCTGGGTTTGGATGTAGGCACTCTCCTGGCAGGTGCCTTCTTGTTCATGCCTGGCTTTGTGGTTGCAGCACTGCCATACTCCTTCGTCATCACTTTCTTCCTTGAGGTGGCCTCATCCTCAACAGCAACATAGTCCTCATCTTCAGAATCTGAGGTTTTCTTCTTCCTTGTCCTGGCGGCTGCCTTTGGCAAGTTGCTGGGTGTGCTCCTGCTGCCCTCATCATAGCTGCTTGAGGGACTAGTTCCCTCACTCAATTGAGCTAGCTCTTCATACCTGTTCTGGCTATCACTTTGATCTGACATCTCTGCAAACTCACTAACAGCAGACCCTGTGAATAAATATAGATGAGGTAGAGTGGATGAGCATCACAAAGTACAGAGGTTTTGCAAAACAGTTGAGTCAAAAACTTAGGTTTAGTTTTCCACAGAAAGCATTTTAGAGCTACCGATTTGTAAACTCGGTGATACCGAAGCAGCTTTTGGAACCTAAACTAGTGAACTCGGTCAGACCGAGTCATAGTTTGGTGGCACCGAGACTGTTAGGGTTCACAAAGAATCAAACTCGGTCACACTGATTTGCAATTCTCGGTCAGACCGAAAATCACATGTGCAATGGCCTAAGCCAAATCAGTGAGACCGATTTCAACAACTCGGTCAGTCCGAGATGAGTTCGGCGGAAACCTAACCCTAAATTTTCAAATCAAATATAATCTACATGATGTTTTCGCTGGATAGGATGATTTCATACGTGGCAAGAATCATGGCAAAGCAATGTGCTAGGAATCGGAGTTAAAGAATAGCACTAAGTATCAAGTTCATACCCTAACTCAGCGGTGAACTTGCTACGGCGGCAACATCGGGGCAAATTTCCGTTAACGGCGGCGGAGACCAGCGGCGGGAGGTCGCTGGCGACGAGAGGATGATCCAGAGACCCGAAGAGGCAGAGCAGGTTATGCGCGGACGAAGAGTTTCGGAAAAAATTCCAAAATTTGACCCGTCAGTATATATAGCCTAGTCCTGTCGGTGTGACCGAGTGGAACAACTAGGTGGCACCGAGACGCAAAATTGCGAGCAATTATTGCAACTCGGTGTGACCGAAAGGTTCTAATCGGTTGCACCAAGATTGAAAACCTAGATCAACTTAGTGATCTCGGTATGACCGAAAAGGGTGAATCGGTCAGACCGAAATGCACAAAGAGGTTTTGGAAGTTTAAGTCTATGATGAATCGGGGACTCCGAGTGCTCCTCACATAGAGTGGTTCGAATCTGACTTGATCAAACTTTGTGATGTAGCATGAATAGAGTTTGAGACGAGAAAAGCATAGATAGCTAGAGAAGGTTCGTAGGCATTCTTGTCCATCCACTTGGCAAAAGGAAATAAACCAAACAATCAAAGCAACAAGTGGATGTCCTCGAATGAGTAAAATATGCAACTAACATGCTCACACAATAAGATGGCAAATGAAATATGTGGCAAAGCATGCACAAACACTCTAGCATCTATCAAGCAATTGGCGATGACAAGGTCATCTATATATGAGTATATTGACTTAGGAGTCAAATGAGAACATTTGATCATAGGTCCTACTCATCGTTTAAGCACAAGTGGGGTTACCACTTTTACATAAAGCATTGTTGTGTTCACACCATTAGAGCTGCTTTAGCTCAATTCTTAGAGTAAAGCTCCCCCTAGATGTGAGATCCCCCCTAAGAGGGATGAACTAACCTTGGGTTTTGTCCATGATGAATTCATGTAGGTGTTGAAGATGTGGATGCTCAATGTTGATGTAGATCATTCGGAGCAATCCATTGGAGTGAGTTGCACTTTCAATACCTACACGGTTAGTCCCACAAGGAACAAACAAGGATATCCATAGACATAGAGTGGTGCACACACAAGTCCATGAAAGCATTAGGTTACCTTGTTGCTTGTCTTACCAACAAGAGGGTTTGTGACTCCTTGAACTAGTGCCAGATGTGGAAGTTGATTGCACTTGTCCTTGCCAAAATGATAAGAGCAAAGTATGTTGGCGGAGTCACCCTCAAGAATTCTCTAGTTCTTCTTCTTTGGGATCCACATCATCTTGATGGGAATCCTTGGAGTTGTAGTTGTACTTGATGAAGTAGAACTTGATGTAGTCTTGGGAACCCACTTGACCAAGGCCTTAGGAGCTTCTTCAAATGCATCAATCTCCTTTTGAAGCTTGTCCTTGCCTTTTTTGCTTGTGGTCTTGTGGTGGAAGATCATCTTGAGCTTGTGTCCCTTTGATAGAAGTAGGATTGTACTTCTCTTGTTGAGGAACAAACTTCGTCTTGGGGTACTGATCTTCTTCCCACTCAACTCTAATGGTGTTGAAATTTCATTCAAAACCAACACCTTAATTCTTCCGGTGCCTTCCTTGCTTGCGTACAATTTCCTCGAATTGCTTACTCCCGGCAATGCTCTTGTAAACACCTTTCTCTATAATTCCCTTCAACAAGCTATTTTCTTCCTCAAGTGTAACTTGGCTAAGAGAATCATTAGTGGAATCAAGAGAACTACTACAAGCAACAATATTGGATTTAGCGTGATTATTGTTACTACTAGAGGAAGAATCTTTCTTGTTCTTGTTACTAGACTTGACTTGTGGCATGTAAGTAGATAAGAGTAAATGCTTGGCAATGTAAGAAGATCTTTTCTTGCGAAGCTCTTCATTGATTGCCTTTAAAAACTCATGCTCTTGCTAAAGGTTGAGCTTTTCAAAGGGTAACTTCTCATGAGTCTTTAAAAGTTCTCGATGATCTTCCAAGATAGTTTCATGAGCTAACTTAAGAGTGTTTAGTTCTTTAGTTAGGCGCTCAATCTTCTCCTTATCATTATCATTTGTTTTATCTTCATTAGCATGATTATTTGACGTTTCATCATAGTATTCATAAATAGAGTTGTCAACAAGTAAATCATCATCACCTAACAAGTCATATTCATCACTATTGAAATCAACATACTCGGGGTGTGATACCTTTGGGCCTTTAGCCATGAAGCATCTTCGAATTCCTTCATTTGTGAGTCAAATATGTCACAGGAGTTGGTCGACACAAGTGCTAGACCGGCAACACCTTCATCTTGAGTATATTCGGAGTCGGAGTGATAGCTTCTCTCAGAGTGATTGTCGAAATCGGAGCCGGATACCCATTCACCAACATGAGCTTGATGTCTTCGTTTTGTGTAGCTCCTTGACGACTTGTCCTTCCTTTTCGAATCCTTGCTTCTCCGGGATGTTCTTCGTTCATAACGATCATCTCTACTCCTTCTTTCTCTTGATGGTGATTCTTCTCTTCTACTCCTTCTTTTTGGAGAATCTTGTCTTCTTTTGTAGGGAGCCGTACACTCATTGGAATATTGTCTGGGTCTTCCACAATTGTAGCAATTACGCTCACGACTAGAAGATCTTTTGTCATTGTATGACCTTGACTTGGAACTTGTTTCCTTGCTTCTACTCTTGTAGAACTTGTTGAAGTTCTTCACCATTAGGCTCAATTCTTCATTGAAGGTTTGTTTCTTACTTGATGATGTGGGAGCTTCACATGAGGCTTTGTAAGCACCACTTGACTTGTTGTGGAGCTCTTCCTTATCCTTGAGTGACATCTCATGAGCAATAATTCTTCCAATGACTTCCGTTGGCTTGAGATCTTTGTAATTGGGCATCATTTGGATCAATGTGCACACGGTATCATATTTTCCATCCAAAGCTCTTAGGATCTTCTTGACGATGAATTTATCGGTCATCTCTTCACTCCCTAAGCCGACAATCTCATTTGTGATGAGAGCAAGCTTAGAGTACATTTCAGCGACACCTTCACCATCCTTCATTTTGAACTTGTCAAGTTGACTTTGAAGCACATCCAATTTGGATTCCTTGACGGAGTCGGTACCTTCATGCATGTCAATCAAAGTATCCCAAATTTCCTTTCCATTCTCAAGACGACTGATTTTGTTGAATTCTTCGGGGCACAATCCGTTGAAGAGGGTATCACAAGCTTGAGCATTGTATTGCAGCATCTTCAACTCTTCCGCGGTAGCTTAACGGTTCGGTTCTCTCCCATCAAAGAATTCACCTTGCAAGCCAATACACACAATAGCCCAAACTTCGGGGTTATGTCCAAGAATATGCATTTTCATCTTATGCTTCCAACTAGCAAAATTTGTGCCATCAAAGTAAGGACCTCTACGGTGGTAATTTCCCTCGCTAGACGCCATACTCTCCTAGGTTGTGAAACCAAGGCTATGACCACCAAAATCTATGGAAATCAAAGCAAATGGAGACCAAAGCTCTGATACCACTTGTAGGATCGAAAGTATGTCTAGAGGGGGGGTGATTAGACTTCTTGACCAAATAAAAATCTAGCCTTTTCCCAATTTTAGTTCTTGGCAGATTTTAGCAACTTAGCACAAGTCAAGCAATCAACCTACACATGCAATTCTAAGAGTATAGCAATGGAATGTAAAACAATTGCATATGAAGGTAAAGGGAGGAGTTTGAGGAGGCAAACTCAATGTTGACACGGAGATTTTTTATCCATGGTTCCAATAGGTGGTGCTATCATACATCCACGTTGATGGAGACTTCAACCCACGAAGGGTAACGGTTGCGCGAGTCCACGGAGGGCTCCAGCCATGAAGGGTCCATGAAGAAGCAACCTTTTCTATCCCACCATGGCCGTCGCCCATGAAGGACTTGCCTCACTAGGGTAGATCTTCACGAAGTAGCCGATCTCCTTGCCCGTAAAAACTCCTTGGTTCAACTCCACAATCTTGACGGAGGCTCCCAAGTGACACCTAGCCAATCTAGGAGACACCACTCTCCAAGAAGTAACAAATGGTGTGTTGATGATGAACTCCTTGCTCTTGTGCTTCAAATGATAGTCTCCCCAACACTCAACTCTCTCTCACAGGATTTGGATTTGGTGGAAAGAAGATTTGAGTGGAAAGCAACTTGGGGAAGGCTAGAGATCAAGATTTATGTGGTAGGAATGGAATATCTTGACCTCAACACAAGTGTAGGTGGTTCTCTCTTAGAAAATGTATGTTGGAAGTGTAGGCATGTTCTGAGGGCTCTCTCCACGAATGAAGAGTGGGTGGAGGGGTATATATAGCCTCCACACAAAGTCTAACCGTTACACCCAACTTACCAAACTCAATGGGACCGAATCTGAAACTCGGTTAGACTGATTTAGTTCATAATGTGACGGTTAGGCATTTCGGTGGGACCGACATGTCAACTCAGTGGGACTGATTTCATTAGGGTTAGGGCATAACGTAATCTCAGTTAGACCGATTACACAAACTCGGTGAGACTGATTTTGGTAATAGACACACAGAGAGCTGGTCAGGCAAACTCGGTGGGACCGATTCGCTCATCTCGGTTGGACCGAAACGTTACGAAAGGGAAATAGTGAGTTCGCATTACAATCTCGGTGGGACCGACCGCTCATCTCGGTTTGACCAAAACGTTACGAAGGGAAACAGAGAGATTACAATCCCATCTCGGTGAGACCGAGATCCCTATCGGTGAGATTGAAAACACTAGGGTTTCTGGCAATGGCTATGTCAACTGAACTCGGTGGCGCCAGATAGAAAGTTTCGGTGGGGCCGAGTTTGACTTTTGGTATGGGACATATGTGGATGTGAGAAAGTAGTTGAGGGTTTTTGGAGCATGTCACTAAGCACTTTGAGCAAGAAACTCATTAAGCAACACCTCACCCCCTCTTGATAGTATTGGCTTTTCCTATGGACTCAATGTGATCTTGGATCACTAAAATGAAAAATTTAGAGTCTTGTGCTTTGAGTTTGAGCCAATCCTTTTGTCCTTAGCATTTTGAGGGGTCCACGTTTGTCATCCATGCCATGCCAATCATTGAGCTTTCCTGGAATATTTATCTTGAAATAGCATTAGCTCAATGAGCTATATGTTGTTAGGAATTACCAAAACCACCCAGGGATAGTTGCACTTCCAGTCCTCATCTTCGAGACGACCACCACGACAACCGCAAGACACATGTGCACGAAGGCGAAGAGCGACATCACCTACAAGTTGAAGCACGACAACATCACCAGCAAGAGGACGCTACGGCTACCACCACCACTTCAGCATCTTTGCCCAAGTGTTCTCAGGCCATCTTTGCCTTTGGATATACGGCATCTTCGCCTACTTCCCACGAGTATGCCTACTTTCACATCATCAAGTCCAAGGCGACCACTTACAAGTGAGGGTGACACTTCCATCTTTGGAATCCCCTCAAGGAAGATGGCCGAGCATGGGAAATTCCCTTCGCTCATGGAGACGAGCTACAATGTGCCACATCATATGGGCGTCATACAAGACGACAACAAGACGGTCGAGCAAGGGCCATCCCCTTCGACCACGGCGACGATCAAACACCTCTTCACCAATATGAAGACGGCGCCCCATTGGGACTCTTACTCTGAGTCAAGCTATGATACCGCACATGAGACTTTATCTTTGGTCTCGGAGGAGAGCAATGATTTGACTCATACTACGACATTCATATTTGGAGGCGTTATGGACGAGGAGGTTGAGCATGGGACTACCCCTTCAACAGATGAGGCGAAAGGAGTTGAGCATGGAGACATTTGCACCTACGTCTCTCCGACACCCACATATGTCGAGATGCCCCAATTGCCATGTGAGGAGAGCCACAACCCCATGAGTGAGATGAGTGACTCCACCATATATGACATTGAGTGCATTTCCTATGATAGGACGAGTGTGTTCACCACTAGCCCCACACACGAGAGCATGCCACACATCCTATGTGAGGTTGAGAGCAATAGTGACTCCACCAACCATATAAGTGAAAACATCCTAGCGGGAGTGAGTGAAACACAACACTTAGTGAGTGATGTAGTTGAGAGGGCACGTGAGGCCACTATGATTTCTAATGACTTAACCTCTACTCCGAGTGTGTTTTCTTCTTTGATGCTAGGTCTCCTACATGATGACATGTCTACCCTTGACGAGTCCATACCCCCAAAGGCCACGACGATGGCCATGGTGGACGATGATGCACCCCCCACATGGTTCCATAATGAAACCTCACCTACACCACATGAGTGGAGCTCCAAAGGTAACATAGGTGATGGTGCTTTGCTTGTCCCACTAGTGGACTATCTTCACATTGATTACTTGCATGATGATGATCACCTTATGGATTCACCACATACCATGTCTTCTAACATGCTTAGATGTGCCTCCTATTTACGATAAATATGATGATGGGCATGTCGAATTGCCTAGTTGTGATGCTATGCTCCATAGGATATGATGTGAAAATTCTATCGGTCACATCATGTTTGAAAATCCATTAAATTTGTC
The DNA here is from genome assembly GCF_002162155.2 of Triticum dicoccoides. Lineage (NCBI taxonomy): Eukaryota > Viridiplantae > Streptophyta > Magnoliopsida > Poales > Poaceae > Triticum > Triticum dicoccoides. The sequence continues at coordinate 388,107,111 of NC_041383.1, read as the reverse complement.
ATATGCTATGAGTCAGATCTCCCATATTGCATCATTCCAATCTCAACATAGTAACTATGCTGCCCCATAAAAATAAATCCCATTTGCACTTATGGCATATATGACGAGATGATGGTTATTGGATTTTGTTTCTCTTGCGATGATATTGCTATGCTACCTTTGCAACATTTGTGAAATTCATCTCATATGCCATGCCATGGAAATTATTGTATATGACATGATTGCATCGATTATGTGCACCATATGCATACCATTCATAACAATGCTCTATATATTACTAGTGATGCATTACACAATTTGAGTATCCATTATGCTATACATAACAACAAACCTATCATGATGGACGACATGTTTCTATATCATGGAACTCATTTATTTGAGAATTGGATATTTTCTGCTAACCAACACATGCACGTGCGCATCATAATGGATGATGTGTACATACACCACACACACACAATTTTTCCTTTGTCTTTGTTTTGTGTAGGTACTCATGAAGACACGTCAACTTCACAATCCCATAAGTTGACGAAATGAGCTCTAGATTGTCTTTCACACCATTCCCTTCGCGCAAGGACTATGCGCATCTCTTTTACTTGGCTCTCACACGGCTATGGGCTATATATCACTTGTCACCTTTTGCTCATTTTACCGTGTCCACTTTGCATGTTATGCCTCTTTATATGCCTTTAACATGCAATTGTGACCCTTGCTTGCACTTACATATGATCCACCATTCTACTCGTACTACGGGTATTTGCATGCTTGGTGGAGACACTAGTTGTTATTGCCATGTTCTATACATGCTCCATTCTATTGTTGCTTCTTGTGTTGGGAGAGTCGTGATGTTCCATTGCTATTTACATAGAACCTCTTGCCAATGCAATGATGATACTAAATTCCTATCTTGTTTTCATGATTGTGATATGTCATGTGCACTATATATGCCAACTATTTGCACCATTATTACCTCTAGTATGTTGCATCTTTGCACTACTAGCTTGCATGACTCGATTAATATGATTACTTGCTTTGTTAATCACCCATGATCCATTCTTGCTCCTTTCATTTGGTTGATGACGTATATATTCATGCCTATCGCATAATTTATCTTGCTCATTGTCAATTGTCTCCGTTAGTTGCATATTTCATATTGCCTTGTGGTGAGTGCAACCATGCTATATTTATTAATCATGGAGACTTGGACATATTACATGTGATGCAGGCTTATTTGATTGCGCTTAATGCATTTGGTTGTTCTAGCATCTTATGCCTACATACCATGCACTACACCCTTGTCCTTTCTTATGATAAGAATATTGAAAACACTTGTTGGTTAACCCACCACATGAATAGGTTTTGCAATTCCGCTAACCTCATTTGTTTTTCCGAGTGTTTGTCATGTTCTTTCATTTTGAAGGATTTACAAGGCGATACTGTCATGAGACATATTGGTTATGTGAACGCGTACTTGATGTGCAACACCAACATCTTCAGGAATATTCATAAGGTGAACTCCTTCCCTTTGAGCCATCCTCAAATACACATATTGGATGGGTCATTCTTTCATTGCTGTCTCCTTCTTGTCTACATGATACATATATTGGATGGAGGACCGACATTGGAGATGGACCCTATGGATCGTCAAGTTGAGGAATGCTTGAACTTAGTGGATATACCTATTTTGGAAGCACCACCGGACCACCATATATGCCACGACATCGAACCATGGTATGAAAATACCCATGACAAGTTTACACTTTATTCATGGATTGACTTGCATTATGATTGCCTTGTTGCATCTTGTATTTCTATGTCATCAATGATATATGAGTTTGTGCACTTCCTTGGCAATTTTTTTGTGATCTTCCTTGATGGCATATTCATACTGCCGACCATCAATTGCATGATAACATAATCACATTGAGCACCAATTACCATGTTCATGCTTTTGATACACCGTCCCATTATGACATCATTTTGCACAATGGTTGCCTTGATCACATTCACAACACCTTTGTGTGCACACTGAATGAATTTGTTCCCATGAATGCATTACATATCATTCTACATCATTTGGATAAGCATCTCATGCCTTGTCACAAACAATCTTTTCGAACAGTCTCATACTTCCTTGATGGATGCATTGCGCATGCTAACCATTGTATTTCCAAGTGTCCCTTGTGTTTGCTTGTTTTGCATGTATACCATCTCGATGACATCTTGAAGTACTTGGATTGCACCTTCACATACACTCCGTCCGACAACAAGTACATCCATGCCTACCGTGTACATGGCGATACGGTTTATGACCCAAGGTCGGATCTTTCCCAAGGGGGAGGGGATGACGCGGAGCATCCTACGGTCATCTCCATGTACACCTTCATAGCACCTCAAGCCCCAAGTGGACCTACCGGACTTAAGTTGAACCCGCTCCTCTTCGAGATTTACATGAATATCCATTGGACTTGGTTGCTACCTCACAATGGATCGTTGTGCATCATTAGGTATGAGGGAGACCGCCACCAAGCAGCTAGGAATCTTCTCGGAGGCCAAGGAGAAGGACCCCAAGGCCATGATGAAGAAGGAGAAGCCCATCAAGAGCAAGTCTGCAAGTCCCAGGCGACCCCGTGCGCACAGCCCCCCAAGACCCCGTGCCCACGGACTACACAAGGAGTTGCCGCTGTAGCACTCCGTGCGCACGGGCTTGTACCGTGGCCACGGGACCCCCGTGCACACGGGCCCAACTTACCCCGTGCGCACGGGCCCATCAGGATGGACGGCTGTGAGCTGTTGTTGGGCCTCCACTTCATCCCCTTCCTCCACCTACCTATATATCACATTCCTAGACCATATGTTAGGGTTAGCAAAGGATATGACATGATCTAGATGAGCTTTGCTCCTTGTACCTCCTATTGAGAGAGAGGGACCTCTCCCATGGAGATCAAGACCTCCATTGGGGAAGATCCCTAGTGGATTCAAGACCCCATCTAGGGAAGGATCCCCATCATAGGATCACCAAGACCTCACCTCCCTTTGGGATTTGGGATGAACTCTATCTTGTATCTTTCCCTTTATTGTTCTTGTACCTTTGTGGATCTTGTGTGGATGTGAGTCTAGTGGATGTGTGATTGGGCTTGTTCTTGAGTGTTCCTCTTGTGTTTTCCCCTTTGTGTTCATCTTGTTCTTGGGGATTTACCCTCCAATTCATGAAGGATCCATCTTAGGGTTCCACCCTACAACACCGAGGAGATGGAGGTGGCTTTAAAAATCTCCTCTATCGCGGAAGAGCACCGTGCCCTTATCTGCATGGCGCTGAGCGGCTTCCGATCCATAGATGCCAGAATGCACAAGGTCTTCAAGGGCCTCTTCTAGGGCTTTGAGGTATGTTTTACGCATCCTTGCTTACTTACCCTTTTTTTTGTTATATGCATTTTAGTTTGACACCTACCCCATCCAGTAGCCCTCTTCGGACATGACTAGCAGAAATTGTTCGAAGAATGTAAAACTGCAAAAAATACACATAAGAGCGCAATAAGCAGTAGATCATAACCCATAAGTATAGGGAATCACAACAGTTTTCGAAGGTAGAGTATTCAACCCAAATTTATTGATTTGACACAAGGGGAACCAAAGAATATTTGCAAGTATTAGCACTTGACTTGTCAATTCAACCACACCTGGAGACTAAATATCTGCAACAGAGTGATGAGTAACACAGTAGTATGATAGTTTGATAGCGAGAGTAATGATAGTAACAGTAACGGTAATAGTAGCAGTGATAGTTTTGTAGCAATTGTGGTAGTAGCAGCAACAGTAGTAACTTAGCAAAGATCAATATGTGAAAAGCCCGTAGGCATTGGATGCGTGATTATGTTGGATAACATTCATCATGCAACAGTCATAACCTAAGGGCGACACAAAACTAGCTCCAATTCATCAATGTACTATAGGTATGTAGTCCGTATATAGTCATACATGCTTGCAATAAAACTTGCATGGCATCTTTTGTCCTACCATCCCGTGGCAGCGGAGTCCATAAGGAAACTAAGGGATATTAAGGCCTCCTTTTAATAGAGAACCAGAACAAAGCATTAACACATAGTGAATATATGAACTCCTCAAACTACGGTAATCACCGAAAGGAATCCTAATTATTGTCACCTTGGGGTATGCGGATCATAACACGTAATAGGTGCGTACAACTTGCAAGATCGGATCAAGAACACAAATATATTCATGAAAACATAAAGGGTTCAGATCTGAAATCATGGCAGTCGGGCCTTAGGGACAAGCATTAAGGATTACAAAGTCATAGCAACATCAATCTCGGAACATAGTGGATACTAGGGATCAAGCCCTTAGAAAACTAACTCAATCACATAATATATCTCGTCCAACTCATCACCGTCCAGCAAGCCTACGAAGGAATTACTCACTCCAGGTGGTTAGCATCATGAAATTGGTGATGGAGGATGGTTGATGATGATGACGACAAAAGATCCCCCTCTCCGGATCCCTGAACGGACTCCATATCTGGCTTCCCGATGAACAACATGAGGTGGCGGAAGCTCTGTATCGTAAAATGCAATCATCCTCTCCTATTTTTTTCTTCACGAAATAGGAATTTATAGTGTTGAGATTAGGCCCAACGGAGAGATGTGGGCCCCACAAGCCACCAGAGCGCGCCATGGGGGTAACGCCCTGGTGCCTCGTGGGCACCTGGTGTCCCCCCTCCAGTGGGTCTTTGCTCTAGTATTTTTTTACTCCATAAAAGATCTCCAAAAAGTCTAGTCCAATTTTGAGAACTTCTATTTCTACACAAAAACAACACCATGGTAGTTCTGCTAAAAACAGCGTTAGTCCGGATTAGTTTCATTCAAATCATCCAAATTAGAGTCCAAAACAAGAGCATAAGTGTTTGGAAAAGTAGATACAACAGAGACGTATCAACTCCCCCAAGCTTAACTCATTGCTTGTTGATAACCCACAAGTATAGTGGATAGCAACAGTTTTCGAGGATAGAGTATTCAACCCAAACTTATTGATTCGACACAAGGGGAGGCAAAGAATATTCACGAGTATTAGCAGTTGAGTTGTCAATTCAACCACACCTGAAAGACTTAATATCTGCAACAAAGTATTTAGTAGCAAAGTAATGTGGAAGTAACAGTAACGGTAGCAAAAGTAATAGTAGCAGTTTGTAGTGATTGTAATGGCAGTACCAATGAAAGTAACATATCAAAGATCAATATGTGAAAAGCTCGTAGGCAATGGATCGACAATGATAATTGTCGGATGATATTCATCATGTAGCAGTTATAACCTAGGGTGACACAGAACTAGCTCCAATTCATAAATATAATGTAGGCATGTATTCCGTATGTAGTCATACATGCTTATCGAAAATAACTTGCATGACATCTTTTGTCCTACCCTCCTACGGTGGCGGGGTCCTAATGGAAACTAAAGGATATTAAGGCCTCCTTTTAATAGAGAACCGGACCAAAGCTTTACCAGTTTGTGAATACATGAACTCCTCAAAGTATGGTAATCACTGGAAAGAATCCCAATTATTGTCACCTTGGGGTATGCGGATCATAACTCGTAATAGGTGTCTACAACTTGCAAGATAGGATCAAGAACACAAATATATTAATGAAAACATAATAGGTTCAGATCTAAAATCATGGCACTCAGGCCCTAGTGTCAAGCATTAAGCATAGCAAAGTCGTAGCAACATCAATCTCAGAACATAGTGGATACTAGGAATCAAACCCTAACAAAACTAACTCAATTGCATGATAAATCCCATCCAACCCATCATCGTCCAGCAAGCCTATGATGGAATTACTGATGGACGACAGTGAGCATCACGAAATTGGTGATGGAGGAGGGTTGGTGATGATGATGGCGACGATTCCCCCGCTCCGAAGCCCCGAATGGACTCCAGATCAGCCCTCCCGATGAAGAACAGGAGGCGGCAGCTCCGTATCGTAAAACGCGATGAATCCTTCTCCCTTTTTTTCTCCGCGAATAGGGTTATATAGAGTTGGAATTGAGGTTGGAGGAGGTCCAGGGGGACCACAAGCCCTCTAGGTGCGCCCAGGGGGGCTGATAACCCACAAGTATAGGGGATCACAACAGTTTTTGAGGGTAGAGTATTCAACCCAAATTTATAGATTCGACACAAGGGGAGCCAAAGGATATTTGAAGGTATTAGCATCTGATTTGTCAATTCAACCACATGTGGAGATTAGTTATCTGCAGCAAAGTGATTAGTAGCACAGTAATATGATAGTTTTGATGATAGTAGCAGCATCAACAATAACGGTAACAGTGATAGCAGTTATATTGTAGCAGTAACGATGGCAGTAGCAATGGTAGTAACTTAGCAAGAACAATATATGATAAATTCATAGGAATTGGATCGGTGACTCGCCGGATGATATTCATCATGAGATAGTTATAACCTAGGGCGATACGACACTAGCTCCAGTTCATAAATATAATGTAGGCATGTATTTCGTAAATAGTCATACGTGCTTATGGAAAGAACTTGCATGAAATCTTTTGTCCTACCCTCCCGTGGCAGCGGGGTCCTATTGGAAACTAAGTGATATTAAGGCCTCCTTTTAATAGAGAACTAGAACAAAGCATTAACACATGGTGAATACATGAACTCCTCAAACTACAGTCATCACCAGGAGTGGTCCCGACTATTGTCACTCCGGAGTTGCCGGATCATAACACGTAGTATGTGACTATAACTTGCAAGATCAGATACATGGATATAATGGTGATAACATAAATGGTTCAGCTCCGAAATCATGGCACCCAGGCCCAAAGTGACAAGCATTAAGCATGGCAAAGTCATAGCAACATCAATCTCAGAACATAGTGGATACTAGGGATCAGGCCCTAACAAAACTAACTCAATTACATGACGAATCTCATCCAACTCCTCACCGACCAGCTAGCCTACGATGGAATTACTCACTCCCGATGGGGAGCATCATGGAATTGGCGATGGAGATGTGTTGGTGATGACAAAGATCGAAGATCCCCCTCTCCGGAGCCCCAAACGAACTCTAGATCTGGCCTGCAGATGAAGAACAGGATACGGCGGCGGCTCCGTCTCGTGAAATGTGATAATTCTTTCTCCCTGATTTTTTTCCTGGAAATATGGGATATTATAGCATCGGTTTGAGGGTCAGCGGGGCTGGCGCGCCCTGGTGGGTTGTGCCAGTGCCCCCCTCAGGTACCTCATGGCTCTAGAAATTCTCTTATTTGATATAATAAATCCTCGTGAAGTTTCATTCCATTCCGAGAACTCTTATTTCTGCACAAAAACAACACCATGGTAGTTCTGCTGAAAACATCGTTAGTCCGGGGTTAGTTTCATTCAAATCATGCAAATTAGAGTCGAAAACAAGAGGAAAAGCATTAGAAAAAGTAGATACATTGGAGACATAACTCCCCCAAGCTTAAACCTTTGCTTGTCCTCAAGCAATTCAGTTGATAAACTGAAAGTGAAAAGAGAAACTTTTACGAACTCTTTTGCTCTTGTTTCATAAATAAGCTTAAACAGCACCCAGGCTTTCAGCAAGGATTATAACTAACCATGTCGACAATAACTCCTAAAAATACACTAACTCATATCAATGACATAATCAACTAGAGAGCAATAATAAGATCTCTCAAACAGCAACACGTTGTCAAAACAACCACGATATAATATGACAATAGTGGTATCTTGCTAGCCTTTTCTCAGACTGCAAAACATAAATGCAGAGCACCCCCAAAGTTCAAGTAGTGACTAAACATTGTAATTCATGGTAGAAAAGATCCAGTCATGATGCACCCAACATTATCTATACATAATGCATCAGCATGACAGCAGTGTTCTCAGGTTCTGGCGCTTATTTGAGAAGGTGATGACACAACATAATAGTAAATAGGAAGTCCTTCCGCACAGGGAAGCAGTGATTTGCAGAGGTGCCAGAGCTCAAGTTTTAAAATAGAGGTAAATGATATTTTGAGACATGCACCCTTCTCATTTACTTCACGACCATCAATTATCAATATCTTCCATGCTAAACACGCTAGTGGCGGTTCCCAAGCGGAATTGTAAATGTTATGACTCCATTGGGAGTTTTTGTTAGATTATTTGTGAGCTCTTTTCTTTTTGCAGTTTGGGACTAGGCATCCCTATTACCGCCCTTTTTTCGTGTGATGGCGAGTGAATAAACACTCAACCTTAGAATAACCTGCTTAGCATAGAAGATACCGACTACCTTATGTCGCTCCATGAACGATCCAGGCGCACAAAAGGGATATTTATTTGAGGTTTTTAGAGATGGAACTATAACACCCCGGATGTAACTTTCCATCTTTGTAACTCCAACTCTTGCCATTTTCGGCTATGTGATATGATATTCCCTCCGTGGTTGGGTTTTGTCTTTTGTTTCGCATTTTTTCATGTCATGCATATCATATCATGTCATCATGTGCATCTCATTTGCATACGTGTTCGTCTCATGCATCCGAGCATTTTCCCCGTTGTCCGTTTCGCAATCCGACACTCCCACATGCACCGGCGCACCCCTGTTGTCTCTTTTCGTGTGCGGGTGTTGAACGTTCTCGGAATGGACCGAGCCTTGCCAAGTGGCCCTGGTATAGCACCGGTAGACCACCTGTCAAGTTTCGGGTCATTTGGAGCTCGTTTGGTAATCCAACGGTTAACCGCTTAACCGCAAAGGGCTCTTTTGAGTTGCAGCCCAACACCGCTCCAAAACAGCCCAATAACCCATCTAAGTCACTTCCATGCCCTCCGTCGTTGGATCACGATCGTGTGGGCGAAAACCGCACCTCATTTGGACACCTCTAGCTCCTTCTACCTATAAAAATACCCCTCCCCCGAAATCCCGGATCATTTCCTACCCTAACCCTAGCCCCGCTCCTCTCCCGGCAGCCGGACACGTCCGGACGGAGCCGGATGCGTCCGCCGCCGCGCCCTGGACGAATCGGGAGCCGCCACGTGGCCGCTCCGCCGCCCCCGCGCCGCCGGCCTGCCAGGCACGCGGGAGGCCCGCCCGGCCCGCGGGCCCACCGCCGCCGCTCGCCC
>NC_041383.1:388087886-388097390 GCF_002162155.2 Triticum dicoccoides | reverse complement strand
AGCCCGCCGCCGACCGCCGCTCCTCCGCGCCTCCGGTCGCCGCCCATCTCCGCCGCCGGCGCCAACTCCTCCGCGCGCCGCTCCGGCCGGCCTGAGCGCCCCTCCGGCCGCCTCACCGAGCTCCGTTCGTCCCCTCCGGCAGCCGCGTCCTCGATCCGCACGCCTCGATCCGGATTAGATCCACATCCCTCTAGTTGACTTCTCCCCCAAAATTTCGTCCAAGTCTTTTCTGTGATAAATTTTGTTGCATGTTCATCGTCCCACAACTTTGCACCCGTGGCTCCGTTTTGGGCGTATAGCATACCGAATTGTTCGCCTCGAAGAGTATATCATTTCATCTCATTGTATCATTTTTATTTGAGCTCATCTTGATGCCTGAAATGCTGTTGGAAGAGTGCTTCATGATGTTAGTTTCAGATTCTTATCAGAACATGCACTTTTGTCATTTTTGCCATGATTGATGTGTGCATCCTATGTACTTGATCCCTACATGTGTTTTGAACTATGCTATGTCTTCTTTGCAGAGGTACTTGCCATGTATTTTTGTGATCAATGTGGTGACTAGCACAAGCATGCAAACTAGGCTTCGTGATATTGCTGATTTTAGTCCCTGTTCTGCTGTTATTTTCATGCCATGTAAACATGTTGCTACAGAGAGATACATGCATAATTTGAGATACTTCAGTAAGGATGTTTTGAACATATGGTTATGCTCTATCCATCCATGGCCCTGGTTGCAATTATGGAGTAGTCTAGTATGTCATTTGCGTGCTCTACTTTTGCTTCAAAATGTTTCCTGGCAGATTGTTTACATGTTATTCAATTTTGCCAAGGTTGTTGTAGTTGATCCGGGTATGCTATGATGTTGTTCTTGCCATGTATAGCTTCTATGCCATGTCTTCTTGATGGATGTATGCTTAGTTTATCATGAAGTACTCTGTAGTGAGTGCATCAAGCTCACGAAGGTGCCTTCGTAATTCTGTCAATGCCATGCTTTGTTTGCTGAATCTGTTAACGAAACTTGCTATGTTTACATGGGTACCATCATATTCTCTGGTCCTTTTTGGCTTATGGTCAGTAAGGGACTTCTGATCTATGCTTTGAGTAGATTCATGCCATGTCTTGTTTTGCTTTTATAAGTTCTTGTAGCTTGTTGATAACCTGCTCTTAACATTGCTTCGTGATGTTGTTTATGCCATGTCCAACCTGATATTTTTTTGCACTTTCACCATGCTTGTTTGAACCTGTTATGATGTGATTTAGTCGTAGCTCAGTGTCCCTTTTTTGTTAAGCATCTCCGGTAGATCACTACCATATGTTTTGTTTTTATGTTGGGGTGCTGTAGCATAGTTTCTTGTTGCATGCTAAGTAGCATCGTGTTGTTAATCGCAGCTTTGCGCCATTCTTGTTTTGCTTGCCAGTTGCAAACCGTGCATCCGTTTCCGATGATCTTCATATCGATTTCAACCGAAATCATCTCATTTTTCCAGCGACATACTTGGTTTGCCAAGTTGATGCCTTGTTCATCCTTTTCCTCCCAAAGCATGCATATGCATTGCATATCACATCTCGCATATCATGACATGTATTGCATCATGTTGCTTGTGCCTTGCATCGTGATTTATTGTGGTTCCTTTGCTTGTGTTCTTGCTTTGGGTAGAGCCGGGAGACGAGTACGTGCACGAGGAACCTATTGAGTACGCTAACAAGGATCAAGCCTTCGACAACTCTGAGAACCTTGCAGGCAAGATGACCATACCTTCGATATCACTTCTATCTTTGCTTTGCTAGTTGCTCGCTCTTTCGCTATGTTAGCTCTACTTGCCACTGTTTATCATGCCTCCCTATTGCCATGTCAACCTCTAACCATCCTGTCCTAGCAAACCATTATTTGGCTATGTCACCGCTTTTGCTCAGCCCCTCTTATAGCGTTGTTAGTTGCAGGTGAAGATGAAGTTTGTTCCTGGTCGGAACATGGATATTTTGGGTTATCACAATATCTCCTGTTTAATTAATGCACCTTATATACTTGGTAAAGGGTGGAAGGCTCGGCCTTATGCCTGGTGACTTGTTCCACTCTTGCCGCCCTAGTTTCCGTCATACCGGTGTTATGTTCCTTGATTTTGCGTTCCTTACACGGTTGGGTGATTTATGGGACCCCCTTGACAGTTTGCTTTGAATAAAACTCCTCCAGCAAGGCCCAAACTTGGTTTTACCATTTGACACCTAAGCCTTTTTCCCTTGGGTTTTCGCGAGCCCAAGGGTCATCTTTATTTTAACCCCCCCGGGCCAGTGCTCCTTCGAGTGTTGGTCCGAACTGAGCCGCCTGCGGGGCCACCTCGGGGAAACTCGAAGTCTGGTTTTACTCGTAGCCTGTCTCATCCGGTGTGCCCTGGGAACGAGATATATGCAGCTCCTATCGGGATTTGTCGGCACAGTCGGGTGGCTTTGTTGGTCTTGTTTTACCATTGTCGAAATGTTTTGCGAACCGGGATTCCGAGGCTGATCGGGTCTTCCTGGGAGAAGGTATATCCTTCGTTGACCGTGAGAGCTTGTGATGGGCTAAGTTGGGACACCCCTGCTGGGTATATTATCTTTTGAAAGCCGTGCCCGCGGTTATGAGGCAGATGGGAATTTGTTAACGTCCGGTTGTAGATAACTTGACACTTGACCTCTTTAAAATGCATCAACCGTGTGTGTAGCCGTGATGGTCTCTTCTCGGCGGAGTCCGGGAAGTGAACACAGTTTGAGTTATGTTTGACGTAAGTAGTTTCAGGATCACTTCTTGATCACTTCTAGCTTCTCGATCGACGCGTTGCTTCTCTTCTCGCTCTCACTTGCGTATGTTAGCCACCATATATGCTTAGTGCTTGCCGCAGCTCCACCATATTACCCCTTTTCCTACCTATGAGCTCAAATAGTCTTGATCTCGCGGGTGTGAGATTGCTAAGTCCCCGTGGCTCACAGATTCTACCAAAACAGATGCAGGTGCCGAGGATACCAGCGCAGATGGCGCAACTGAGCTGAAGTGGGAATTCGATGAGGCCCTTGGTCGTTACTATGTATCGTTTCCAGATGATCAGTAGAGGTGCCCAGTTGGGATGATCAGGGATCTAGCATTTGGGGTTGTCTTCTTTTCATTTGAACTTGACCGTAGCCGGTCTATGAGTGTATTTTGAATGATGTATGATCTTAATTATGTATTGTGTGAAGTGGCGATTGTAAGCCAACTCTTTTTATCCCATTCTTGTTCATTACATGGGATTGTGTGAAGATGACCCTTCTTGCGACAAAACCACTATGCGGTTATGCCTCTAAGTCGTGCTTCGACACGTGGGAGATATAGCCGCATCGTGGGTGTTACAAGTTGGTAATCAGAGCCATCCCCGACTTAGGATCCCCCTGCTTGATTGTTTGCTGGCGATGTTGAGTCTAGAACAAAAATGTTTTGAGTCTTAGGATTATATATATTGGAGAGTAGGATTCTTTTTACTCCTCAGTCCATTCGTCGCTCTGCTGAGGTCTCCTGACGTAGATGTTTTGACTTTTCTCTCCTCAAATTTCACCAAAACATTTTTTTAGGATCACGCGGGTATCTTGGAATCGTTCCGATGGTTTTGTGACGAGAACATTGTTCTTGGTGCCTCCTGACATTTAGGGGTTGTGGCAGTGTCCCGGGGAGTCGAGCTCTGAGGTGTTGTCGTCACAATTTTATCGTTGCAGTTCTGGAATACCTGAGTTTGCCGACATCGAAAATATATTTTATGCAGTTGTTGGTGAGATAACCTCGACGTCACCCAGTACTGGGAAGTTCGGGAGTATTGCCATGACTCGTATAACGGATGCTTTTCGAAGGTTGAGGTACACGATTTCTGAAGGTTTCTTGGTTATGTGTTGACGGATGGATACAGCTGGATGTAGGGATTGTTAGTTTGGGTGAGATATATTGCTTCCCCTGTATCCCCAACACCTGATTGCATAACCAGAAAGTTTCAGGAGTTTATAGGTGGGATTCAAGTTGCTCTAGCACTTCTTCCCGCAGATATTTGGTTTGTGATTGGGTAATCCTTACCACTTATTTGTTCCAGTTGTACCTTGTTTATTTCATTCATCAATCTCTTATCAAGTGGCTTCTCACCTTAATGGACGTGTGACGTTTGCTTTGGAATTCATTCGTTCATCTATGTTCGAATGTTTATTGTGAAGACTATATGTTGCAATTTCTATCCGTTGATTCAACTTGTCTATCTATCTATCAAGATGCTAACGGATGTCACCCTCTTCAGGATGGCTCCGCCAACGCGTCATAATCCGGAACGCAATAATGGGAGTCAGGAGAACCCTCCACCTCCACCTCCGCCTCCGGAGGCACGGCAAGCTTTGATGGCAGCCTCAAACGCCCATGCCCAGATGATGATTCAGCTCATGCAAGAGCGCAACCAAGGCCAAGGCAACCAAGGGAATCTAGGTCAAGGGCAGTTCAATCATCAGCCTCTATTTCCTACCCTCAACCAATTCCTTGCAAATCAGCCGAAGTCTTTCAGCTACTGTGCCGAAGCCACAGACGCCGATGATTGGCTCGTGGATATCAACAAGCATTTTGAATGCAGCAATGTCAGGCATGAGGACTATGTCAAGTTCGCTTCTTTTCAGCTCAAGGATCAGGCAGCTGATTGGTTCCAGCAATACAAGGATTCCAGAGGAGGTCGAGTGATTACTTGAACTGATTTCTGTCGTGACTTTAAATCTCACCACATTCCTACCAGTGTTGCTGAGAGCAAGCGTGAGGAGTTCCGCAATCTCAAGCAAGGCAACATGTCAGTGTACGAATACAACAAGCAGTTTCAGAAACTTGCTCGCTTCGCTAAGCAAGATGTTCCTGATGAGAAGAGTATGATCTATCAATTCAGAGGTGGCCTTAGAAAGGATCTGCAGTTAGCTCTCGTTCTTGTTGAGCCTACTCAGTTTGATCAATTCTACAATATGGCACTCAAGCAAGAAGGTGCTCAACTCAAGTGTGAGGCTTCTAAGAAGGGAATCAGGGATGCAGTGCAGTCTTCTTCTTCCTCACAAGTGGCAGCTAAGCAGCAGAAGTTCTACCTTCCTCCTCCTCCGTTTCGTCAGCCTTACCAACAGAAGAACTCAGGTGGTCGTGGATCTTCCCACCCACCCAATCCAGGCTATCAGAACAAGTCTCAGCCTCAAGCTCCAAGGTCAAATGCTCCTTATCATCGTCCGCTCTCAGAAGTGACTTGCAACAAGTGCCAGCAGAAAGGTCACTATGCGAACAAGTGCTTCAACCAAAGGCGCCTTCCTCCTCCTCCTCCTGTGAGGTCTTCAAGCAATGCAGTGGTCAAGCATAATCCAAAGTCTGCAAAGGTGAACATGATGAATGCAGCTCAGGCAGAGGATTCTTCAGATGTGATAATGGGTAATCTTCCAGTTAATGATATTCCTGCAAAAGTCTTATTTGATACCGGTGCATCGCATTCTTTCATGTCATATCCTTTTGCATCGAAGCACAATTTTGACATAGAGGAATTACCTAGAGCAATGCAAGTTATTTCTCCGGTTAAGCGTTTGAGATCTACCTTATTGGTTCCGAATGTTGGTATCAAGATGGGTGACTACAAATTTCTGTCTTCTCCAATTGTTCTTGGTGACTCTGATATTGATCTAATTCTCGGGATCGACTGGCTTTCTAAGCACAAGGCTCAACTTGATTGTGCTGCCAGGCAAATTCAATTGACACACTCTTCTGAGGATGTTATCATCTATGCCGCTCGTGATGAAACCATTCGGTTGTTTTCTCTCAATGAGAAGGGCGAGTTGGATGCTATCTCTCAAATTCCAGTCGTTTGTGAGTACCAAGATGTCTTTCCAGAAGAGCTTCCGGGTATGCCTCCTCATCGGCCAGTCGAGTTCGTTATTGATCTTGAGCCTGGAACTGAACCCGTTTGCAAGCGTCCTTACAAGCTTGGACCCAAGGAGCTGAAGGAATTGAAGAAGCAACTCAATGAACAAGAGCGTCTGGGTTTGATCAGACCGAGTTCATCCCCATGGGGTTGTGGAGTTCTTTTTGTCCAGAAGAAGGATGGCACGGACCGACTTTGCATCGATTACCGTCCATTAAACAAGAAGACAATCAAGAACAAGTATCCACTTCCCAACATCAATGAGCTTTTCGAGCAACTCAAAGGTGCTAAAGTATTCTCCAAGCTTGACCTTCGTATGGGTTATCATCAGATTCGCATTCATGAACAAGATATTCCCGAGACAGCATTCAGAACAAGCTATGGTTCTTATGAATATACTGTCATGTCTTTCGGCCTTGTCAATGCTCCTCCAACATTTTCTCGCATGATGAACTTTATCTTCAACCCCTACACCAATGAATTCGTCTTGGTGTATCTCGATGATATTTTGGTCTTCTCCAAGAATAAGCAGGATCATGCCAAACATTTGCGATTGGTGCTCGACAAGCTCAGAGAGCATCAAATCTATGCAAAGTTTTCCAAATGTGAGTTCTGGCTTGATGAAGTTCTTTACCTTGGTCATATCATCTCTGCCAAGGGCATTGCAGTTAATCCCGCGAAGGTGTCTGCAGTTGTGAACTGGGAACCTCCTCAGAATGTCAAGCAGCTCCGCAGTTTTCTTGGTCTTGCAAGCTATTACCAAAGATTCGTTGAGAACTTCTCTAAGATTGCAAAGCCTCTTTCCAACCTCCTCCAGAAGCATGTCAAGTATGTCTGGACGCCTGAGTGTGACGTCTCTTTCAACACCCTCAAAGAGAATCTAGTCACAGCTCCTGTCTTGACTCCTCCTGATGAATCCAAGCCATTCGAAGTATTCTGTGATGCTTCCCTTCAAGGTCTCGGTGCTGTGTTGATGCAAGAGAAAAAAGTTGTGGCCTATACCTCTCGTCAGTTGAAGCCCAACGAAAAGAACTACCCCACTCACGATCTTGAGTTGGCGGCAGTTGTCCATGCATTGAAAACATGGAGACATCTTTTATTGGGAAGGCAAGTGGACATTTTCACCGATCACAAGAGCCTCAAGTATATCTTCACTCAACCCAACCTTAACCTCAGGCCAACTCGATGGGTTGAAATGATTGAAGAGTACAATCCGAGTATCGAATATACTCCTGGCAAGGCGAATGTGATTGCAGATGCTCTGAGCAGAAAGGCTTATTGCAACAGTCTAATTCTCAAGCCATTTCAACCGGATCTTTGTGAAGCCTTCCGCAAGCTGAATCTTCAAGTTGTTCCTCAAGGCTTTCTTGCCAACCTCATAGTCTCTCCTACTTTGGAAGATCAAATTCGCGAGGCACAACTCCTGGATACCATGGCGAAGAAGGTGAAACGTGGTATTGACAAAGGCATTCCCAAATACAAGTGCTATCGCTTGGATGACAAAGATACTCTTTTCTTCGAGGATCGAATTGTGGTTCCAAAAGGCGATCTGAGAAAAGTCATCATGAACGAGGCACACAATTCCCTCCTATCCAGTCATCCTGGAATTACAAAGATGTACCATGACCTCAAGCAGTCGTATTGGTGGACTCGAATGAAGCGAGAGATTGCTCAATTCGTGAATGAATGTGATGTCTGCAGAAGAGTGAAAGCAGAACACCAATGACCAGCTGGTCTCCTCCAACCTCTTGCTATTCCGGAATGGAAGTTTGACCATATCGAGATGGACTTCGTGACTGGTTTTCCTAAATCCAAGCGTGGAAATGATGCTATCTTCGTTGTCATTGACAAGCTTACTAAAGTGGCTCATTTTCTTCCTATCAAAGAATCTGTCACAGTAGCTCAGTTGGCAGAGCTGTACACCTCCAGAATTGTCTCCTTGCATGGTATTCCACAATTGATATCTTCAGATCGTGGAAGCATCTTCACTTCTAAGTTCTGGGACTCCTTTCAGACGGCCATGGGCACCAACATTCGTTTCAGCACAGCTTTCCATCCTCAAACAAGTGGCCAAGTCGCGCGAGTCAATCAAATTCTTGAAGATATGCTCAGGGCTTGTGTCATCTCTTTCGGTATGAAGTGGGAAGATTGTCTTCCATATGCCGAGTTCTCCTACAACAACAGCTTCCAAGCGAGTTCGGGCAAGGCCCCATTCGAAATTCTCTATGGCAGAAAGTGCCGTACTCCTCTCAATTGGTCCGAGACAGGTGAACGCCAACTTCTTGGCAACGACTTGATCACGGAAGCCGAAGAAATGTGCAAAGTCATTCGTGAGAATCTCAAAGCCGCGCAATCGCGCCAAAAGAGTTACTATGATAGCAAGCACCGTGACTTGGCTTTTGAAATCGGAGACCATGTCTACCTCCGTGTCTCTCCAAGGAATGGCACTCGTCGCTTCGGTATCAAAGGGAAGCTTGCCCCTAGATACGTGGGTCCTTTCAAGATCATTGGCAAAAGAGGCGACCTTGCCTATCAACTTGAGCTTCCATCCAACTTTACGAACGCGCACGATGTGTTTCACGTGTCACAGCTTCGCAAGTGCTTCAAGACTCCTGAGCGCACTATCAATGTCGAAGAGATCGACCTCCAAGAAGACCTCTCTTATCATGAGCACCCCGTTGCTATTCTTGAGGAAACCGAGCGCAAGACTCGCAACAAGTCGATCAAATTCCTGAAAGTGAAGTGGTCACACCATTCCGACCCAGAAGCCACCTGGGAGCGCGAGGATCACCTCCGTTCCGAATATCCGGAGTTCTTTCAGTCCTAGATCTCAGGACGAGATCCTCTTGTAGTGGTGGAGTGTTGTAACACCCCGGATGTAACTTTCCATCTTTGTAACTCCAACTCTTGCCATTTTCGGCTATGTGATATGATATTCCCTCCGTGGTTGGGTTTTGTCTTTTGTTTCGCATTTTATTCATGTCATGCATATCATATCATGTCATCATGTGCATCTCATTTGCATACGTGTTCGTCTCATGCATCCGAGCATTTTCCCCGTTGTCCGTTTCGCAATCCGACACTCCCACATGCACCGGTGCACCCCTATTGTCTCTTTTCGTGTGGGGGTCTTGAACGTTCTCGGAATGGACCGAGCCTTGCCAAGTGGCCCTGGTATAGCACCGGTAGACCACCTGTCAAGTTTCGGGTCATTTGGAGCTCGTTTGGTACTCCAACGGTTAACCGCTTAACCGCAAAGGCCTCTTTTGAGTTGCAGCCCAACACCCCTCCAAAACAGCCCAATAACCCATCTAAGTCACTTCCATGCTCTCCGTCGTTGGATCACGATCGTGTGGGCGAAAACCACACCTCATTTGGACACTCCTAGCTCCTTCTACCTATAAAAACACCCCCTCCCCCGAAATCCCGGATCATTTCCTACCCTAACCCTAGCTACGCTCCTCTCCCGGCAGCCGGACACGTCCGGACGGAGCCAGACGCGTCCGCCCCCGCGCCCCGGACGAATCGGGAGCCGCCACGTGGCCGCTCCACCGCCCCCGCGCCACCGGCCCGCCAGGCCCGCGGGAGG
>NC_041383.1:388085213-388087634 GCF_002162155.2 Triticum dicoccoides | reverse complement strand
CGCGGCCCTGCGCCCCTCCGCCTCCGGCCGAAGCCCGCCGCCGGCGCCAACTCCTCCGCCTCCGGCCGAAGCCCGCCGCCGACTGCCGCTCCTCCGCGCCTCCAGTTGCCGCCCATCTCCGCCGCCGGCGCCAACTCCTCCGCCTCCGGCCGAAGCCCGCCACCGACCACCACTCCTCCGCACCTCCGGTCGCCGCCCATCTCCGCTGCCGGTGCCAACTCCTCCGCGCGCCGCTCCGGCCGGCCTGAGCGCCCCTCCGGCCGCCTCCCCGAGCTCCGGTCGTCCCCTTCGGCAGCAGCGTCCTCGATCCGCACGCCTCGATCCGGATCAGATCCAGATCCCTCTGGTTGACTTGTCCCCCGAAATTTCGTCTATCTTTTCTGTGATAAATTTTGTTGCATGTTCATCGTCCCACAACTTTGCACCCCTGGCTCCGTTTTGGGCGTATAGCATATCGAATTGTTCGCCTCGAAGAGTAAATCATTTCGTCTCATTGAATCATTTTCATTTGAGCTCATCTTGATGTCTGAAATGCTGTTGGAAGAGTGCTTCATGATGTTAGTTTCAGATTCTTATCAGAACATGCACTTTTGTCATTTTTGCCATGATTGATGTGTGCATCCTATGTACTTGATCCCTACATGTGTTTTGAACTATGCTATGTCTTCTTTGCAGAGGTACTTGCCATGTATTTTTGTGATCAATGTGGTGACTAGCACAAGCATGCAAACTAGGCTTCGTGATATTGCTGATTTTAGTCCCTGTTCTGCTGTTATTTTCATGACATGTAAACATGTTCTACAGAGAGATCGATGCATAATTTGAGATACTTCAGTAAGGATGTTTTGAACATATGGTTATGCTCTATCCATCCATGGCCCTGGTTGCAATTATGGAGTAGTCTAGCATGTCATTTGCGTCCTCTACTTTTGCTTCAAAATGTTTCCTGGCAGATTGTTTACATGTTATTCAATTTTGCCAAGGTTGTTGTAGTTGATCTGTGTATGCTATGATATTGTTCTTGCCATGTATAGATTCTATGACATGTCTTCTTTATGGATATATGCTTAGTTTATCATGAAGTACTCTGTAGTGAGTGCATCGAGCTCACGAAGGTGCCTTCGTAATTCTGTCAATGCCATGCTTTGTTTGCTGAATCTGTTAACGAAACTTGCTATGTTTACATGGGTACCATCATATTGTCTGGTCCTTTTTGGCTTATGGTCAGTAAGGGACTTTTGATCTATGCTTTGAGTAGATTCATGCCATGTCTTGTTTTGCTTTTATAAGTTCCTGTAGCTTGTTGATAACCTGCTCTGAACATTGCTTCGTGATGCTGTTTATGCCATGTCCAACCTGATATTTTTTTGCACTTTCACCATGCTTGTTTGAACCTGTTATGATGTGATTTAGCCGTAGCTCAGTGTTCCTCTTTTGTTAAGCATCTCCTGTAGATCACTGCCATATGTTTTGTTTTTATGTTGGGGTGCTGTAGCATAGTTTCTTGTTGCATGCTAAATAGCATCGTGCTGTTAATCGCAGCTTTGCGCCATTCTTGTTTTGCTTGCCATTTGCAAATCGCGCATCCGTTTCCGGTGATTTCATATCAATTTCAACCAAAATCATCTTATCTTTCCAGCGGCATACTTGGTTTGCCAAGTTGATGCCTTGTTCATCCTTTTCCTCCCAAAGCACGCGTATGCATTGCATATCACATCTCGCATATCATGACATGTATTGCATCATGTTGCTTGTGTGTTGCACCGTGATTTATTGTGGTTCCTTTGCTTGTGTTCTTGCTTTGGGTAGAGACGGGAGACAAGCACGTGCACGAGGAACCTATTGAGTACGCTAACGAGGATCAAGCCTTCGACAACTCTGAGAACCTTGCAGGCAAGATGACCATACCTTCGATATCACTTCTATCTTTGCTTTGCTAGTTGCTCGCTCTTTCGCTATGTTAGCTCTACCTGCCACTGTTTATCATGCCTCCCTATTGCCATGTCAACCTCTAACCATCCTGTCCTAGCAAACCATTGTTTGGCTATGTCACCACTTTTGCTCAGCCCCTCTTATAGCGTTGTTAGTTGCAGGTGAAGATGAAGTTTGTTCCTGGTCGGAACATGGATATTTTGGGTTATCATAATATCTCCTGTTTAATTAATGCACCTTATATACTTGGTAAAGGGTGGAAGGCTCGGCCTTATGCCTGGTGACTTGTTCCACTCTTGCCGCCCTAGTTTCCGTCATACCGGTGTTATGTTCCTTGATTTTGCGTTCCTTACACGGTTGGGTGATTTATGGGACCCCCTTGACAGTTCGCTTTGAATAAAACTCCTCCAGCAAGGCCCAAACTTAGTTTTACCATTTGACACCTAAGCCTTTTTCCCTTGGGTTTTCGCAAGCCCAAGGGTCATCTTT
>NC_041383.1:388033587-388084942 GCF_002162155.2 Triticum dicoccoides | reverse complement strand
AGTGCTCCTTCGAGTGTTGGTCCGAACTGAGCCGCCTGCGGGGCCACCTCGGGGAAACTCGAAGTCTGGTTTTACTCGTAGCCTGTCTCATCCGGTGTGCCCTGAGAATGAGATATGTGCAGCTCCTATCGGGATTTGTCGGCACAGTCGGGTGGCTTTGCTGGTCTTGTTTTACCATTGTCGAAATGTTTTGCGAACCGGGATTCCGAGGCTGATCGGGTCTTCCCGGGAGAAGGTATATCCTTCGTTGACCGTGAGAGCTTGTGATGGGCTAAGTTGGGACACCCCTGCAGGGTATATTATCTTTCGAAAGCCGTGCCCGCGGTTATGAGGCAGATGGGAATTTGTTAATGTCCGGTTGTAGATAACTTGACACTTGACCTCTTTAAAATGCATCAACCGTGTGTGTAGCCGTGATGGTCTCTTCTCGGCGGAGTCCGAGAAGTGAACACGGTTTGAGTTATGTTTGACGTAAGTAGTTTCAGGATCACTTCTTGATCGCTTCTAGCTTCTCGACCGACGCATTGCTTCTCTTCTCGCTCTCACTTGCGTATGTTAGCCACCATATATGCTTAGTGCTTGCCGCAGCTCCACCATATTACCCCTTTTCCTACCTATGAGCTTACATAGTCTTGATCTCGCGGGTGTGAGATTGCTGAGTCCCCGTGGCTCACAAATTCTACCAAAAGAGATGCAGGTGCCGAGGATACCACCGCAGATGGCGCAACTGAGCTGAAGTGGAAATTTGATGAGGCCCTTGGTCGTTACTATGTATCGTTTCCAGATGATCAGTAGAGGTGCCCAGTCGGGACGATCGGGGATCTAGCATTTGGGGTTGTCTTCTTTTCATTTGAACTTGACCGTAGCCGGTCTATGAGTGTATTTTGAATGAGGTATGATCTTAATTATGTATTGTGTGAAGTGGCGATTGTAAGCCAACTCTTTTTATCCCATTCTTGTTCATTACATGGGATTGTGTGAAGATGACCCTTCTTGCGACAAAACCACTATGCGGTTATGCCTCTAAGTCGTGCTTCGACACGTGGGAGATATAGCCGCATCGTGGGTGTTACAGGAACATGCAAATTTACTTAGGACTGCAGGGTAATACCGCATATAGGTAGGTATGGTGGACTCATCTGGAATAACTTGGGTTTCGGTTTTTGGATGTACAAGCAGAGTTCCCACTTAGTACACGCGAAGGCTAGAAAATAGGTTGAGAAGCGGTCAGCTAGAGAGCAACAACGGTCACGACCATGCATTATGCATAAGTAACCTTGGATACTAGCATGAGTAGGATATGAACACCATGAACATAAATATCATGGAGGCTATGTTGGTTTTGATTCAACTACATGCATGAACATGTGCCAAGTCAAGCCACTCGAACATTCAGAGGAGGATACCATATCATCATACTACATCACAATCATTTTAACGGAATGTTGATATCCAAGATAAATCATTATTAACTCCTAGCTACTTTTGTATGGCATGAGAAACTATAATCTCTAATTGTCATTGCAAACATGTTTGATCATACTAGGCCGAATCATGGATACTATGTTAAACATATTTACAAAAATAGAACAAGTCAAGTTCATACCCGTTTCTCTCTGCCATGGCCAGTTAATCTAATATCGTCATTATTGCCTTTCACTTGCACGACCGAACGATTTGAAATAATAATAGTGCAAGAGTGCCGTGGACTAAGCTGGAATCTTCAAAAAAATTCTTCAAGAGGAGAAGACAAGGTAATATGGGCTCTTTGTTAGATCAACAATGCAAATGAGAGCCACTCAACATTTTCATTGTGGTCTACCCCTCGTATGACTCAGAAAAAGAAATTTATAGAAACACACTGAAATATTTTTGGAGTTTTTGGTTTTTTGAAAGCAAGCAAACGAAAAAGAGAAAAGCAAAAACAAGAAAAACTATTTACATAGGAAAGCTTCCAACAAGTAAAAGAAGAACAATGAATTCTTTTTGGGTTTCTTTTTAGTACTACAACAATTTAAACAAGGAAGAAAAATCAAAAAGAAGCAAGAAACATATTTTTGGGATTTTCTCAAAGTTTTTCAAACACACAAGAAGAAAGCAAGAAAAATAATTTAAGCATGGATGATACAATGAAAAAGTGTGGACACCGACAACCGAAATGAAATGAGTGAACATGAATGTAATGTCGGTGGAAATACATACTCCCCCAAGCTTAGGCTTTTGGCCTAACTTGGTAATCACCAGTCATAGAAGCCATGAGGTCCAATGTTGAAGTGCTGGGGGGCAGGCACCATAGGGTCCCACTGGGTGAGGCTCCGCCTGTGCTGCCGCCAGGTTGTTCCGGTAAGCGACAATGTCTTCAGGCATGACTCTGTATCCATTCCTGGCAACATAATCAAACAAAGCAGATGCAGGTAAGGGGATAACACCACGAGTTTCCACACTGAAAACTAAGTTGTAAGGCAAGTCAATATCAGGGTAATCGACAGCAAGAAAATGATGGTCCTTCATAGCTGCTATATCTAGGTAAACCTTGGGCAAGGGGTGATCATGCTGGCATATCTGCACATTGAAGTGAGTTGCCAAACGAGTAGCATAAATGCCCCCATGTATTTTACCCTTGAATATGTTAAGGTGAAGGCGACGTGCCATAATAGCTCCCAAGCTAAAAGCATTGTCGCCATAAAGTGTGCGACGCAAAACAACAAAGTCCGGGGAGCTAAGTGAACCCACCTTTTCTCTCGCTAGCAAGCACTTTGCGATAAATAAAGCAAAATAATGCACGTCAGGAAACTGCAAGCTAGTGGTAGTGGTGCCCGATACTCCTCTCTCATCCCCCACTGTCAGAGTATGGTAAAAACCATCAAATTCCGAGGGCCTAGGCTCTAGCCAACCCCCATCAGAAGGAAGCATGCATATGTCACAAAATCCAGTAAGTGGGATCTGGCGATGTTCAACATATAAATTAAATGACACCTCAGGGGGATTATTCCTAGAATGAAAATTAAAGTTTTACACAAAGGAATTTGTGAGGAGATGATAGTGTTCACATTCACGTGCGATGAAGTCGGTGAGGCCGACATTAGCAGCATATTGGTTGAACTCTTGGAGGATTCCGGCCTCTTCCATGAACTCATTATCCGGCCACTCACACGGCTGTAACTCCGCCAACCTCGGGGTATGGAGATCATTGTCAGATGACTGCCCAATAACCCCCTTGGATTTCTTCCTGGAAGCAAACTTCCTAAATATATTCATCTTTTTCCTATGAACAAAATTCTGAAATTTTTAGTCCACAATTTTTTTCTCAACGAATCTTCACAAAATTGATAGCAACTACTCATAGGGATGTATAAAGGCCATAGCAAGCATTCAAACTACTTAGAACTCAAATAATTCAACATGCAAGCTCATCTACAGCAGCACCAAGAGTAGCTAAATATTCTAATAATAAATCACTAAAACACAAACTAATTGGACACATGGAGGAGTCACATGCAAAGCAACAAATCCCCAAAACAGTTCCAGAAACGGAGCTTCAAGCAAAGAGATCGAAATCCGCAGTTTCAGGAGCAAGAACACGAGAGAGAGAGAGAGAGAGAGAGAGAGTGGTGGTGGTGATTTTTTTCTCGGTGAATGGAGTGGTGTGAGAAGAACAGCACCCACCATGGCACGCCTGGGGGTCCTGCCGCACCCAGGTGGGTTGTGCCCACCTTCTGCACCTCCCTCTGATATTATTTGCATCAGAAATTCATAAATATTCAGAAAAAAACCGTATCAGATTTTCAGAGCATTCTGAGAACTTTTATTTTTGGGTCATTTTTATTGCACGGAAAAAGAAGAAAACAGACAAAGCATTGCATTTTATTTTATTTAACTAATAAAAACATAAAACAAAAGGTAGGGACAGAAGGTAGTGCTTGCTAAATTCATCAACTTCATACCTTTCGAAAATTATCCATTAATAAGGTTGATCAAGTCTTATTAACAACCACTTTCGATTAGCATGAAACCAAAGAACTTTTGTAAATCACTATACCTCAATGGGGATATTAATGTCCCAACAATAAGTATTTCATATTTATTTTTAGCAGTAGGTAGAGGTAGTTGAAAACTTCCAATAGTGATTGTCGGAGATTTTTCAATAACATTAATACCATTCACTTGGATTATTTTTCTTCGGAAAGTGCACCGTATGCTCGTTACTATTGATATGAAAAGTGAATTTGCTTTTATTACAATCAATAACATCCCCTGCAGTATTCAAGAAGGGTCTACCAAGGATATTCGACATGTTTCATCCTCGGGCATCTCAAGTATAACAAAGTTAGTCAAAATAGTAACATTATCAACAACAACGGGCACATCCTCACAACAGTAGTAACTTAACAAGAACAATATATGATAAATTTGTAGGCATTGGATCAGTGACCCATTGGATGATATTCATCATGAGACAGTTATAACCCAGGGCGATACGACACTAGCTCTAGTTCATAAATATAATGTAAGTATGTATTTCGTAAATAGTCATATGTGCTTATGGAAAGAACTTGCATGAAATCTTTTGTCCTACCCTCCCGTGGCAGCGGGGTCCTATTGGAAACTAAGGGATATTAAGGCCTCCTTTCAATAGAGAACAGGAACAAAGCATTAACACACGGTGAATACATGAACTCCTCAAACTACAGTCATCACCGGGAGTGGTCCCGACTATTGTCACTCTGGGGTTGCGGGATCATAACGCGTAGTAGGTGACTATAACTTGCAAGATTGGATCTGGAACATGTATATAATGGTGATAACATAAACGGTTCAGATCTGAATTCATGGCACCCGGGCCCAAAGTGACAAGCATTAAGCATGGCAAAGTCATAGCAACAACAATCTCAGAACATAGTGGGTACTAGGGATCAGGCCCTAACAACACTAACTTGATTACATGATGAATCTCATCCAACTCCTCACCGACCAACAAGCCTATGAAGGAATTACTCACTCCCAGTGGGGATCATCATGGAATTGTTGATGGAGATGTGTTCGTGTTGACAAAGATCGAAGATCCCCCTCTCCGGAGCCCCAAACGGACTCCAGATATGGCCTCCCGGTGAAGAACAGGAGACGGCGGTGGCTCGTCTCGTGAAATGCGATAATTCTTTCTCCCTGATTTTTTTCTGGAAATATGGGATTTTATAGCGTCGATTTGAAGGTCAGCAGGACCACCAGGTGGGCAGCACCCACCTGGGCACGCCTGGGGGGGGCTGGCGCACCCTGGTGGGTTGTGCCCACCCAGGTGCCCCCCTCAGGTACCTCCTGGCTCCAAAAATTCTCTTATTTGATATAAAAAATCCTCTTGATGTTTCATTCCATTCTGAGAACTTTTATTTCTGCACAAAAGCAACACCATGGTAGTTTTGCTAAAAACAACGTCAGTCCAGGGTTAGTTTCATTCAAATCATGCAAATTAGGGTCCAAAACAAGAGGAAAAGTGTTAGGAAAAGTAGATACATTAGAGACGTATCAGGGGCGCACCCCCTAGGCTTGTTGCCTCTGGGTGGACCCCCTCTGGTTAATTCTTGCGCCCATATTTTTTACATACTCCAAAAATATTCTGCGTAAATTTTTAGGTCAATCCAAGAACATTAATTTGTGCACATTAGTCTAGGTTAGTTCCATTCAAAATCATGCAAATTAGAGTCCAGAACAAGGGCAAAAGAGTTTGCAAAAGTATATACGATGGAGACGTATTAACTCCTCCAAGCTTAACCCATTGCTTGTCCTCAAGCAATTGAGTTGACAAACTGAAAGTGACAAATAAAAACTTATACAAACTCTGTTTGATCTTGTTTTTGTAAATATGTCTGGCCAATAGTCAGGTTTTCAGCAAGGATTATGAACTAACCATATTCACAATAACATTTTTGTCTCACATTTACTCATATCAATGGCATAATCAACTAGCGAGTAATAATAATAAATCTTGGATGAAAAAACTTTTTTGTAAACAATCATGATATAATATGACAAAATGGTATCTCGCTAGCCCTTTCTGAGACCGCAAAACATAAATGGAGAGCACCCCTGAAGATCAAGGACTGACTAGACACTATAATTCATAACAAAAGAGATCCAGTCACACTCATACTTAACATCAACTAATAACAAAGCATAAAAATGACAGTGGTGCTCTCTAACAGGTGCTTTTATAAGAGGATGATGACTCAACAGTAAAAGTAAATAGATAGGCCCTTCACAGAGGGAAGCAGGGATTTGCAGAGTGCCAGAGCTCGGAGTTCTTAAAACAGAGATAAATATAATGTTGAGCGGTATGCTTTCATTGTCAACATAACAACCAAGTGATCTCGCTATCTTCCATGCTAGATACATCATAGGAGGTTCCCAAACAGAATGGTAAATTTTTACTCCCCCTCCACCAACGACCACACTCCATTGCTAGCCAATTCACGGGTGCCGTCCATACCAACAACAGTCCTGGGGGAGTTTTGTTTTATGATTATATTTTGTTTTATGATTATATTTTGTTTTATGATTATATTTTAATTTGATTTCGAGCATGGAACTGGCATCCCGACTACCAGCCACTTTCTCGTGAATGACAAGTGAATAAACACTCATCGTGAGAATAACCCACCTAGCATGGAAGATACTGACAGCCCCCAGTCGCTACATGAGCGATTCGGGCAAAGAGAACATATTATTATTTGAAGGTTTAAAGTTTGGCACATGCAAATTTACCTGGAACGGCAGTTAAATAGCGCATATAGGTAGGTATTGTGGACTCATATGGAACAACTTTCGATTTAAGGAAGTGGATGCACAAGCAGTATTCCTGCTATACAAGTGAAGCCTAGAGAAAGATTGAGGAGCGACCAACTAGAGAGCGACAATGGTCATAAACATGCTAGATTAATCAACATTGAACGCAAGTATTAGTAGGATATAAATCACCATGAACATAAATATCGTGGAGGCTATGTTGTTTTTGATTCAACTACATGCATGAGCATGTGCCAAGTCAAGCCACTTGAATCATTTAAAGGAGGATACCATCCTATCATACTACATCATAACCATCTTAAAAGCATGTCAGCATGCAAGATAAACTATTATTCACTCCTAGCTAATTAAGCATGGCATGAGTAACTGTAATCTCTACTTGTCATTGCAAACATGTTTCATTCATAATGGGCTGAATCAAGAACGACGAGCTAATCATATTTACAAAAACAAAATAGGTTGAGTTCATACCATCTTTTCTCCATCTCAATCATTTCATCATATATCGTCATTATTGCCTTTCACTTGCACGACCGAATAGTGTGAATAGTAATAAGAGTGCATGTGCATTGGACTAAGCTGGAATCTACAAACATTTATTCAAAGGAGAAGACAAGGTAATATGGGCTTTTTGTTGGATCAACAATAATGCAAATGAGAGCCACTCAATATTTTCATCGTGGTATTCTCCTCATGACCCAAAAAAAAGAATTTCAAAGAAACACACCGAAATATTTTTGGAGTTTTGGTTTTTCTAAAGAAAGTAGAACGAAAACGAGAAAAACTATTTACACAAGAAAGCTCCCAACAAGCAAAAGAAGAATGAGAAATCTTTTTAGGTTTTCTTTTAATACTACTACTAAATAGACTTAGAAAGAAAAACTAAAAAGAAGCGAGAACTAATTTTTTTAGATTTTCTCGAAGTTTTTCAAACACGCGAGAAGAAAGCGAGAAAAATAAACTAACATGGATAATACAATGGAAAAGTATGAACACCAACAACTGGAATGAATGTTTGAGCACGAATGTAATGTCGGTGAGAAATATGTACTCCCCCAAGCTTAGGCTTTTGGCCTAAGTTGGTCTAGGGCCACCGCTCGCCAGGGTAAAATCTAGGGTTATAGCTGGGGTTGTACTCGATTGCAGCCACCACCGCCTGGCGAGCTGCCTCATGGAGGCAAGAGGTCTCCCTTCCTCTCTTGTACTCGGCTGCCTCCTCTCTTATTATAAAATTTCTCCGTTTTACCTGAAAGTCAAAGAAGGCAGAAGCGGGAAGCGTAATATGGACAGCGCACTGCCTGTCAAAGATTTGTCTGTACTGAAAAGGCAACTCGCCCCTCTCAAGAAACTAGTAATGTTCCATAGCATCATAGTCAAGAAAAGCAGGTGGTAGCTGAGGATCATTTTCTCTTATGGGAACACCAAGATATGTAGCTAAACGAGTGGCATAAATTCCACCAAAGAAGTCTCCATCTGTAGCATTATTATGTAATCAACGTGCAATGATGGCTCCCAAGTTAAATCATTTATCATTCATTATTGCGCTCTTAAGAACAATAAGATCAGAGGCACAAAGGTAGCTATGGTCATGTTTACCATTAATGCATCTACCTATAAAGAGAGCAAAATAATGTAAAGCAGGAAAGTGAATGCTCCCTATGGTAGCTTGTGTCATGGTTCTGGTTTCTCCCATAGTAATGCTAGCAAGGAACTCAGAACAATCAGATTAATGAGGTTCAGTACAAATGCCCCACTGTGGAATTTTACAAGCATCATTAAAATCTTCAAGGTCCATGGTAAATGATTTATCATAAAGATCAAATAAAATAGAATGCATATTGCGTTGGACAGAATACTTAAATCTCCTCACAAAGGAATCAGTAAGCACTACTACAGGATGCTGCTAATGCGACACTGTGATCAGAGACCCTTCGACGAAACTGTGTATGATGCAATAATCACAAATGGTGGTGTGAAAAAACCGTCAAAAAAGGTGCAAAATGTTTGCGATGGCGGAGACATCAAACACAGTCCAGATTTTAGTTACGTGTGCGATGCTGGGCATATGGTTGATCCAACAAAACTGTTTGCGATGAGGAAGAACAACATAAACGGGCAGCCATATCATTGTGTGTGCGATATACGACATACAGTTCCCTCCGATGAACTGTGTGCTATTAGGGAATGCAACAGAAACGGTCAGCAAGATCAAGGTGTGTGTGATATACGGTATGCGGTTCACTCGGACAAACTGTTTTCGATTAGGCAAGAGAATGGAAATGGTTCATATGAACAAGATGTGTGTGATATGCGGCATTTGCGATCTGCCAAAGGAACACAAACGATTCGCGTAAACCAGATGTGTGTGATATGCAGCAGACAGCCCACTCGGATGAACTGTTTGCGATGAGAAATTATAATATAGACGGTTACTATAGTAAGTTCTTGTGTGATTCTGTTTGTACAAAAAACTTCGAAAAATGCAAACTAGTTGCTTGTGGTGGCTAGGAGTATCGCACATGATGCGTCTGCGAGTACTCGTGTGCGATGAGTAGTAAGTTACACATAATGAACGGCCGCAAGGGTGATATGCTGATCGTGGAATCAGAGAAGACCATCGTCGGAAGGCCGCCGACTCAGCTTTTTAGCCTATATTTTATTATAATTGTATGCATAAGTAGGTCGTGAGTGTTTTGTGCCTTGTCGCATGTGGCATTTTAAATTATCCTGAATATGTAAGAC
The DNA here is from genome assembly GCF_002162155.2 of Triticum dicoccoides. Classification (NCBI taxonomy): domain Eukaryota; kingdom Viridiplantae; phylum Streptophyta; class Magnoliopsida; order Poales; family Poaceae; genus Triticum; species Triticum dicoccoides. The sequence goes on along the minus strand of NC_041383.1, from coordinate 388,075,402 downwards.
AATTATTAACCGTTGCCATAGTATTGCCTCAACGGCGAGCAGAACGCGCGCAGGGACGCCACAGACCCGCAAAAAAAGCAGGGACGCCACAGCGAGCAACCACGTGGTCAACCTCCTGGAACCCCGTGGGAGACGCGACGGCGCATCCATAGGACACGATGGTGATATCATGACCGCGTGTGATAGTGGGCAGACACGTACACGTACATCCGAGAACAAGGGCCCGTGTTTCGGGCTTCCGATGCATGGCATACGGTTGATCCAAAAGAACTGTTTGCGATGAGCCAGAACAACAGAAATGGCGCTTTGTAGGCCCAGAACCATCAATAAATTTTGACTTTGTTTCTCGTCACATTGCAGATTAGAACGCAATAAGTAATTGCAAATTTGTTCATATCGATCAAACTAATATGTGACTTAGCACCGGGCTATAAAAACTACCCACTCAAACATTACTTTACAGTTCCTCTCCTCATCACCCACAAAACTGGTCTTTCCTGTCAAGTCATTCCACCATGACTGGTAGGAGGAGTTTTGGGTGGGCAAATAACCAGGCAGCAAAGACCAAGACCGCAGAAGCACTAGAGAGGTCCCACCGTGAAGCGGCAGCCGTAGTAGAGATGTCCCGGCGCGCCGTGGAGCCCTCGATCGAGCTCTCATGGGCACGCGAGGGCTCTCACAAGCACAGTCTCCTTGTTGGCGATCGTGACGAGCTCGCGTTGCTGAAGTCCTTAGTCGGCGACCACGACATTCTCACTGGCCTCATTAAGCAGCAGGAGCTGGTCGACGGCTTGAGGAAGTTGCTCGAGATCAGCAATGCCTCGGTTGACAAGGCGACCGGCCTCGTCGAGCAACTCATGGGTGACAATGCGAAGCTCCTCAAGGCGCTCGCCGAGAAGGAGGAGGAGACCGCCGGCTGGAAGATGCTGCATGAGCCGAGAGTGCCTCGGGGATGACCCTGACAGCGGTCGTCAAGGAACTGATGGGTGACTTGAGGAAACTCCGGATCGAGCGCGAGCAGGAAGTGGAGGAATTTGTGGCTTCTTTGAAGCAAAGTTGTCGTGGAATTGTCACGTCAGATGTCGTCGTGAAAGGACTTAGTTGTGGAGCCATCGCAACTAGGAAGCTTGAAGGGGTTAATCGGGACAAAGGACACGAGAGGTTTTATACTAGTTCGGCCCCTTATGGTGAAGGTAAGGCCTACGTCTAGTTGGATTGGTATTGATGTTTCGATGACCAGGGAGCGAGATACGCTATGCCTTGGTCTCGATGAGTTGTTTCTTGCCCTAAGTCGCCCGCAGGTCGTCCCCTTATATACATGGGTTGACGCCCTGCGGCTTACAGAGTCCCGGACGGCTTATACACAATGTCCGTCTCGGTGACTAGTTAAGTCTACCTTATGATACAAGTATATTACTATGGCGGTTTACTACAATGGGCCTTAAGTCGCATGTGGGCTTTAAGCTCTTTATGAACCGCCATCTTCATACTTTAGTCTTGGGCTTCTCTCTGGTGGATCTTCTTTGGTAACCCGGCCCCTCCTGGGCGGCTTACACAAATAGTTATATCCCCAACATTAGGCCCCAGATTGATTTGAACCTATTCATGTCAATCTTAAAATACCTTATGAACTGTCCTGCAGTCTCTTGTCTTGCACGAAGAATTTTAACCCGCCGTGACGTCATCATCTGGATCCGGGTTAAATCACCGTGACGTCATCTTCAATAAAACTTATTTTTATTCCGTCATATCTTCAACGGATCTTTGTCTTTACTGAGCATCCCGAGAATCAAGGCGCCAGAGCCGCTGGATAATAAATGTGATCTCCTCGTTTTCCGTGGCCTCTCGGTCAGTCTTCTCTTATAAATAGGGCGACCTAGGTCTTTCCCCCAGTCATCTTCTTCCTCTTGCCTCCTCCCGAGTTCTGCCACCGCCACCGTCGAACCCCTCATCTTCACCGACTCAGGCCGCTGCATCAACCTGACTCTGACCAGAGATCGACGGCGAACCTCTGCAGCTCGTCCGCATCCGTGAGTTCCTCTCATTCCCTTTCTCAGATCTGCATTAGGTCCTTGCTGAGTTCGTCGGTGTTCATCACTGCCCGACGCCAAACCCTCGCTAGTTCCTTCCAACGCCTTGTTTAGATCGTAAAAACTACGTAGAACTGCTACGGTGCTTGTTTGTGTTGATCTTGCATAAAAATAGATCTCATTTCTCTTGTTCAGAAACCCTCTTCGAGTGCATGAACTTCTCTGCCCTGTTTTAGGCCTAGAAAATTTTCTTTTCAGAGCAATATTTTGATCCAGAGTAATAACTGTTAGCTGTGAAACTTTCTTTTATCACCCGGAAAAACTCTTCTGGTAAATGCCCTGAAACACAACTGTCGAGGTGTCCAGCTTAAATAAATGACACAGAACCTTAATTGCTCCTCATGACCCGGAAAAATTTTAAACTGCACTTTATGCTTGTAGCGGCTTAAATATTGTTGCACAATCATCCTTATATCATTAGGCCCCTCATTAAGCCGCCACCTTGAATAATCAGGATTCTTCCCCCGGGTTAAAATTGAACCGGATCTTCTTGTTTTTCCATAGGCCAATTGTTGTGATGGCTCCTAAAGCTACCAAGGCCCCTGTGACTTGCAATTGGGTTCCATCCATAGTTACCAATAGCAAACTAGCTGAGTTTGTGAAGTCTGGGCATCTACCAAAAAAGGATGTCATGTCTTACCGTGCCCCTGACCTGTCTGAAGAAAAGCCTCACCCCAAAGCAGGGGAAGTAATAATTTTTACGGATCATATGAGCCGTGGATTTGCTCCTCCCGGCTCAAAATTCTTCAGAGAGGTTTTAAATTTCTTTGACCTTAGTCCTCAAGACATCGGACCCAATTCCGTGTCAAATATTTGCAATTTCCAAGACTTGTGTGAGGTGTACCTGGGAGAGCAGCCAAGTATGCTTTTGTTCAGGGAACTTTTTTACATGAACCGGCAAAATGAACGTGCCAACGGGCCCAGTCTTGAGCTTGGCGGCATCTCAATCCAGCGACGGAGAGACTGTCTTTTCCCTTATGCTGAGTTGCCGAGTCACCGAAAATCTTGGAACCAGACGTGGTTCTACTGTCAGGACACTTCTCCGGCTGATGAAAAACCTCTGCCCGGCTTTCGCGCCCTGCGCCTTGAGTCTAACCACCAGCTACCAGACAAGCTGACAACCCTTGAACGCATGCCTCTCAATTCCACCATCAGGAAGATTAAAGCTCTCTTGGGAAATGGTTTGAACGGCATCGATCTGGTCCGAGTCTGGGTCACTTGGCGGATACTTCCATTAAGCCGCCGTCCCGGCTTAATGTGTACTTATACAGGCGAAAAGAATGATCCGTTACGCCATAGTCCTGATGACTTACCAGATGACATGGTGGATGCTATGACCCAGTCACTGCTGAAAGAGGGCACTGTGACAAGCAACGCCTTCGGCTTACTCCCATTTTCCAAGAATAACCTGGCCCCTGCAGTAAGTTATCAGCCGTAACAAATACTTATTGCCATATTATACCTTCCTTGATACTCATAATTCCTTAACTTATTCCACAGGCCGATGATGACTTCTGGAAAGCCAAATATGACCATGAGGCTGCCAAACAAGCCAGGACGACCAAGAAAGCTGAAAGGAAAGCCGCCAAGGCGGGAACCTCAAAGAAGAAGAAACCCAGCGCCTCTGACTTACTCAGATTGGAGGATAGCTCTTCGGATGATGAAGAGGTAATCTTTAAATTTTCTTAAGTTCCTTGTTATTACCTGTCTGACATTCTATCCCTTCAGGAGGATATGGGGAATAGTCAAGCAGCCAATGAAGAGGTAACTATAATCTCCTCCGACTCAAAGCCTTTGCCAAAGTGAAAGACCCGAAGGGTGACCCGGAAAGTAAGATTTTCACATGCACTTGCTTATCAAGATCCTAAATTTATTTTGAAGCAACAACAGTTTGAGAACCGGAGGCAGACCCGGAACAACAAGGATGCAGAACTCTCCTTCGGCTTACCTGATGTAACCAGGAAGCATCGGACTGAGGTTATCTCTGATTTACGTTCTGTCTTACCTTTAGCAGGCTTAATTCGTCAACCTCTCAATTCATCTGACTCCAACTATCCGGATACCTCTCCTTCTGGCCAATCCATGCAGTCAAATATGCCGACTTTCAAAACTGCTCCCGAGTAATGTAAACTTATGCACTTTTTGCTTTACCTATGCTTGCATATTCATCCTTCTGCTTTTGTTAACAGCATGCAAGTGAAACCCAGTAAACGGGCAAAGAAGAATAAGCCGTCTGAAGAACCGGTCGTGGATGAACCGGTGATCAATGCGTCTATTCGAGACAACTCTACCCATCAGCCGCCGCCTGATCCAGCTTCTGATATTCCAATGCCAACCTCTGATCCACCTGCTGAAGATACTCTCCACACAAGCGACCCGAAGACTCCTAGCCCGGCCAAAACAAATGAACCGGAAGTTGAAATTGTGAAGTCTCAGTTTGTTGAACTATGGCGGCCTACCGTCCTTGCCAAATGTACCGCCAAGGAAGAATTTGCTCAACGCCGAAAAGCCAAGCAGGACATCACTGATTATACTCACATAAGCATTGGTGATATAGTCTCGGGCTATCTGAATCAGGTTCATAATAGCCGTGACCTGGAAATTGACATGGTGAAACAAATACAGCACAAATCTGAGGTATAACTTATACTTTTTACCTGAGTCTTACATACTGTACCAGCCCCCAAGTCTATTGCTTATGAACAAATATGCTGTAGACTTTTAGAAATCTGCTTTACTTGTTAACTTAAAAAGAATTTACTTAACCCGGTTATAACATAAAGCTTTTAAATTTGCAGTACACATTAGCCGCCAAGTGTCAAGTATCCTTACTTGTAAGGTGCTTGAGACTTAACATGTGTGACCCGGTAGGATAAAGTTTAAAAAATTCTTCAGCATACATTAGCCCCCAAGTGCCAAGTATCTTTACTTGTAAAGTGCTCGGGACTTGAATGTTACCTTACTATAATCCTTACCATAACCCGGTGTCAATGCAGGCTGCCATAAGTCAATTTGAATCAGAGCTTGCTGCCTTGAAGAGTCGTCTGGAAACTCAAGAACTTGATACGCAAAAGGCTAATTCCAAATTTGAATTTAGTGTCTCTGAAAATGAGAAGCTAAAGAAGAATTTTGAATCGGAAAAGAAAACTTGGGCTGATGAGAAGGCTTCCCTGGTGACTCGGGCCGAGACAGCCGAAGCAGCTCTTGCCGAAGCAACAACCGAGCTGTCTGACTTAAAACAACAGATATATCAAATGGTCTTAGCCATCTTTGGTAAGTTATTGTAAACCAGCGTTTAAACATTGTAACCTTACAATGATGATTGTAATAATTACTTCCGGCTGACTGCTATGCTTGCGCACATACAGGCTCCAGGAGTATCAACCTGAAGCAGAACGTGCTGATCAAGCTTAAAGCAGTTTACACCTTAGTGGAACAGCTATACTCCGGGACACAACATGCCTTGGCCGTTGTAGCCTTATCAACTCCACATCCCCGCCTTTTGCAAGATGTATTGAAGAGCCTTGCCTTTCTTCCTCAGCGGATCCAAGACTTAAGGCGGGCATCCTCAAGAGTCGGGGTCGTAGCCGCATTAAGCCGGGCCAAAGCATGGCTCCCAGAACTAGACCCGGCAAACCTTGCTCTTGGATACCCGAGTCTAAAGGAAGATGGCAATGCCTTTGATGATCATGACTTCACTGCCTGTGTCAAAGCCATACGTCCTGTGGCCACCCTTATTGGAAACGACACTGACCTTAGCAAGTATGCGCCGGCTTATGATAGTGAGAACCGGAGAATCCCAAACACTCCATATGATCAAATCAACCTGATCCCTCCAATTTGTAAGCATACTTTTGCCCTTGAAGTGGACCCGGCCGGTTTAATAGATGATGAAGCTGAATTTGAAGCTTTGAGCGGCATTAATTGGGCCTCATCAACTTTCCAGGACAAAACAGCCGACGGAGAAGCAGAGAAGGATAACCCGGAGCCCTCAAGCCCGCCGAAGGAGTGAATTGCCAAGTGTTTGGCCAAAAAACAATGCTTCATCTATTCAGACTCGGGGAGTCTTGTAATAGGGTAGAAAGAACTTCCCAATGCTCGTCATGCCTTCGTGCATGTTCTTATTGCTTAATACTTTCCGTAAGCCGCCATGGCTGTATATTTGTCCTTGGCGTTTTAAATTTTGGTTGCCGTATCCTGCGACCCTTTGATACTCTTTCCGGATCATATAATGTTCACCCGGTACATAACAACCCAGGGTGACGAATATTAAACCGGCAAGACAAAAACATCTCATAATGCTTTCCACAAGGTTTCAGGATTATCAAAATACTTTACAGGCTTCTGATTCGGATATGATCAGTAAACTGTTCCAAAGGGGTTAAGCTAAGATTCGGATATGATCATATAGCCCCTAGTGGCTTGGCGATGCCGATCAAGTGGGTATCGACAGCTATGTTCTCTTTGGTTCGAATACGACCTATGTTTGAACAGGGAGCCCCCAAGTGACCATAGGATTTGTTTAATGACGCTGATTCGTATACGATCCACGTCAGACCTAAAGGGGTTAAGCTGTGATTCAAATATGATCAAGAAGCCCCCAAGTAGGTTTGGCAAGTATGCCGATCAAGTGGGTATCGATAGCTATGTTCTCTTTGGTTCGGATACGACCTATGTTTGAACAGGAAGCCCCCAAATGACCATGGCTAGATTCAGATATGATCATAAGCCGGACCAAAGGTAAAGCCAAATTCAGATATGATCCGGTCCCTATTGGTTGTTTCCACCACCTGTCAAAAAGACATATACACTTTTTTGAGGGTGAAAAAAGGACAAAGGTCCTGCTTTATTACTTTATATAATATGTACATTGTCAAAAAATATATACATCTAAAGAGCCGGTGGCTTAAGTATAATAAGGCCGAAGATGAGCTATATTCCATGGCCGGCGGGTCTCCTCCTCCGATTTACCTGAGTCTTTGTGCTCTCGAATATCAATGAGGTAGTATGACCCGTTGTGCAGATTCTTGCTGACCACAAAGGGTCCTTCCCAAGGAGGGGATAGCTTGTGCATATCGGACTGATCATGAATGAGCCGGAGCACTAAATCGCCTTCCTGAAATGTTCTGCTCCTGACCCGGCGGCTGTGATAACGACGAAGGTCTTGCTGGTAAATCGCCGAGCAGGCTATTGCCAAGTCTCGCTCCTCATCCAACAAGTCAAGTGCCTCTTGTCGAGCCTTTTCATTGTCAACCTCAACATAAGCCGCCACACGGGGTGAGTCGTACCGGATATCACTTGGCAGAACTGCCTCTGCTCCATACACCATGAAAAAAGGTGTATAACTCGTGGATCTGTTAGGCGTAGTATTGATGCTCCACCACACAGAGGGCAACTCTTCCACCCAACAACCCGGAGTCCGCTGTAAGGGGACCAAGAGCCGTGGTTTGATACCCCTTAAAATCTCCTGATTAGCTCTTTCTGCTTGACCATTGGATTGAGGATGAGCAACAGCCGAAACGTCAAGACGGATATGTTCCCGTTGACAGAACTCTTCCTTGGCACCCTCGGAGAGATTAGTGCCATTATCAGTTATAATGCTATGTGGAAAACCAAAACGAAAGATCACCTTTTTGATGAACTGAACTGCTGTGGCCGCATCACACTGACTGACCGGCTCTGCCTCAATCCACTTTGTAAATTTATCCACTGCCACCAGGAGGTGTGTCTTTTTATCCTTAGACCTTTTAAAAGGTCCCACCATGTCAAGCCCCCAGACTGCAAACGGCCAAGTAATTGGAATCATCCTCAATTCCTGAGCCGGCACATGAGCTCGTGGTGAGAATTTTTGACATCCGTCACATTTGCTAACAAGATCTTCTGCATCTGCATGAGCCGTCAGCCAATAAAAACCATGACGGAAAGCCTTGGCCACCAAAGATTTTGAGCCGGCATGATGACCACAATCTCCTTCATGGATTTCTCGAAGTATCTCTTGACCCTCTGCAGGCGACACACAACGCTGGAACGCCCTTGTGACACTGAGATGATGTAACTCGCCGTTAACAATTGTCATGGATTTGGACCGCCTGACAATTTGTCTCGCCAAGGTCTCATCCTCAGGAAGCTCTCCCCGGGTCATATAAGCCAAATATGGCAATGTCCAATCCGGGATGGCGTGAAGTGCAGCCACCAACTGTGCCTCCGGGTCTGGCACCGCAAGCTCTTCCTCTGTAGGTACCTTGACAGAAGGATTATGTAGAACGTCAAGAAAGGTGTTAGGCGGCACCGGCTTGCGCTGAGAGCCCAACCAGCTTAAAGCATCAGCCACCTCATTCTTCCTTCTGTCAATATGCTCCACCTGATACCCTTTGAAGTACCCAACTACAGCATCGACTTCACGGCGATAAGCCGCCATAAGGGGATCCTTAGAATCCCATGTGCCTGAGACCTGTTGAACCATGAGGTCTGAGTCGCCCAAGCACCATACCCGGCTTAAATTCATCTCCTTAGCCATCCGGAGACCATGGAGCAAGGCCTCGTATTCAGCTGCATTGTTAGTACAGGGAAACATGAGCCGGAGCACATAACGAAATTTGTCACCTCGAGGGGAAGTTAAGACAACTCCAGCCCCTGATCCTTCTAACTGCCTGGATCCATCAAAGTGAATAGTCCAATATGTATTGTCCGGCTTTTCCTCGGGTGCCTGCAACTCTGTCCAATCATTGATAAAATCCACCAAGGCCTGAGACTTGATGGCAGTGTGGGGCATATACTTCAGACCGTAATAGCCCACTTGGAGATTCGTCCTGTGGCTTCCCTGTTCTGAATGATGTCTCCCAAAGGAGCTGAACTTACCATCGTTATAGGATGACTTTGAAAGTACTGCTTCAACTTCCGGTTTGCCATGAACACACCGTAAACAAGCTTTTGCCAATGTGGATACCTTTGTTTAGACTCAATGAGTACCTCGCTGATGTAGTAAACCGGCCGTTGAACCGGATGCTCCTTGCCTGCCTCCTTACGCTCCACCACGATGGCAACACTGACGGCCCGTGAGTTAGCAGCCACATATAGCAATAGCGGCTCTTTATCAATGGGAGCTGCAAGAACCGGTGGCTCAGATAACTGACTCTTTAAATCTTCAAAGGCAGTGTTAGCAGCATCACTCCAGACAAAAGTGTTTGTTTTCTTCATCATCTGATATAGTGGTAAGGCCTTCTCCCCTAACCGGCTTATGAACCGGCTTAAAGCAGCAACCCGTCCTGCCAGGTGTTGAACATCATTGATACAGGCCGGCTTAGCCAGAGAGGTAATTGTCGTGATCTTCTCTGGATTAGCTTCAATGCCTCTATTTGACACCAGAAAACCCAAGAGCTTACCTGCAGGTACACCAAACACACACTTGGCCGGGTTAAGCATCATCTTGTAAACCCGGAGATTGTCAAAGGTCTCTCTCAAGTCAGATATTAAAGTTTCCTTTTCTCTGGACTTCACCACGATGTCATCCACATAAGCATGAACATTGCGCCCGATTTGATCATGCAAACAGTTCTGCACACATCGCTGATAAGTTGCCTGGGCACTCTTGAGCCCAAATGGCATAGATACATAACAGAAGGCCCCAAACGGGGTGATAAAAGCTGTCTTCTCCTGGTCCTTAACTGCCATCTTGATCTGATGATAACCAGAGTAATCATCCAAAAAGCTCAAACGTTCACAACCCGCCGTAGCATCAATGATTTGATCAATACGGGGGAGAGCAAAGGGATCAGCCGGACAAGCCTTGTTTAAGTCTGTGTAATCCACACACATCCGCCAAGTGCCGTTCTTCTTGAGCACCAGCACCGGGTTAGCCAGCCACTCCGGATGAAAAACTTCAACAATAAACCCGGGCGCTAAGAGCCGGGCCACCTCTTCCCCAATAGTTGTCCGTCTTTCTTCGTTGAATCGTCGGGGAAACTGCCTGACCGGCTTATACTTCGGATCAATATTGAGAGTGTGCTCAGCAAGTTCCCTCAGCACACCCGGCACGTCAGAAGGTTTCCATGCAAAGATGTCCCGGTTCTCACGGATGAACTCGATGAGTGCGTTTTCCTATTTAGGATCCAAATTGGCACTGATACTGAACTGTTTAGAGGCGTCTCCCGGGGTGAAGTCAACAAGCTTTGTCTCAGCGGCCGATTTAAACTTCAACGCTGGGTCATGCTCAGTAGTTGGTTTCTTGAGGGAGGTCATATCCGCCGGGTCAACATTGTCTTGATAAAATTTGAGCTCCTCCACGGCACAGGCCGTCTCAGCTTAAGCCGCGTCGCCTTCTTCACATTCCAAAGCCACCCTTCGACTCCCATGCACGGTGATGGTGCCCTTGTAACCCGGCATCTTGAGCTGTAAGTAAACGTAACACGGCCATGCCATGAATTTAGCATAAGCCGGTCGCCCAAATAGAGCGTGATATGGACTCCTGATTTTGACCACCTCAAACGTCAGCTTCTCAGCCCTGGAATCATACTCATCTCCAAAGGCCACCTCTAATTCAATCTTACAAACTGGGTAAGCCGACTTGCCTGGAACCACCCCGTGGAAAACAGTGTTGGATGTTCTCAGATTCTTCTCAGTCAACCCCATACGCTGGAAGGTCTCATAATAGACTATATTGATGCTGCTACCTCCATCCATGAGTACCTTAGTGAATTTATATCCACCAACCTGAGGTGCTACCACCAAGGCTAACTGACCCGGATTATCAACGCATGGAGGGTGATCCTCTCTGCTCCAAATGATGGGTTGCTCTGACCATCTCAAATAACGAGGAACTGCCGGCTCAACCGAATTTACAGCCCTCTTATGAAGCTTCTGGTCACGTTTGCATAAGCTAGTGGTAAACACATGGTACTGCCCACCGCTCAACTGTTTCGGTTGGCTCTGGTAACCCGACTGCTGCTGCTGCTGTCCTCCCTGACCAGATTGCTGCTGATTATTTCCACCCGGTTGTCCCTGAAAACCAGAATTTGAACCGCCGCCCGGGCCATGAAAGCCGCCAGCCCCTGAACCGCCGCCAGGTCCGTGACTACCATCAAAGGTATTGGAATTTTTAAACGCCTTCATGATCGCACAATCCTTCCACAGGTGTGTAGCGGGGTGCTCCCCGGGGCCGTGTTTCGGGCAGGGCTCATTGAGTAGCTGCTCAAGAGATGGGCCTGACCCGCCGGATCAAGGCCACTTACCCTTACGTCTTTGCCTGTTACCCTGTGTACTAGCGTTGGCCACAAGCTCCGGGCTGCCGTCCGCCTTATGCATATTGCCGCTTTGATTCCCTGGGTTGTGTTGTTGACCCTTTCTATTACCGTTCCTCTTTCCCTTCCCTGTCTTCTCATCGTCAGACGCGAGGTCCTTGGTACTATCAGAATCAGCATGTTTGACTAAAGCCGCCATCAGCGTTCCCATATCGCTGCAATCACGCTTAAGGCGCCCCAATTTCTACCTCAGCGGTTCAAAGTTGCAATTTTTCTCCAGCATGAGGACAGCAGAGCCGGCATCCATCTTATCAGATGAATGAATTATCTCCTTGACTTGACGTACCCAATGGGTGGTGGATTCACCCTCCCCCTGCTTACAATTCGTCAAGTCCACGATTGACATAGATTGCTTACAGGTGTCCTTGAAGTTTTGTTTGAAACGGGCTTTTAACTCCTCCCACGAACCAATGGAATTAGGTGGTAAACCTTTTAACCAAGACCGGGCCGTTCCATCTAACATCATGGTGAAGTATTTAGCCATTGCCGCGTCAATGACCTCCAACAGCTCCATGGCCATCTCATAACTCTCAATCCATGCTCCAGGCTGTAAGTCGGCCGTGTAATTCGGCACCTTTCGAGGCCCCTTGAAGTCCTTGGGCAGGCGCTTGCGCAAAGCCGGTATCAAACAAGGAACTCCACCGGTTCTGGTAGCTACTCCCATCTCAATAGAAGTCGTTGGATACTCTGGGATATCCTGATGAGGCACCAGCTGAGCCGCCTGTTGAGCCGCCCGCTCGTTCTCCTGACGTACTCGGTCTTGCACCGGGTTATAGCCACCATGCTGGTTACAGTGTTGGGCGTTGCTTGATAAAGCTTCGGACTCCATGTGCCTGTTGTAACTCGGGCTCCGGTTCTGACGAGGCGGTGCTAACCAAGGCGGAGGGGTTGAGTGAATCCTATCCCGGCTGTAAGAATAGGTCTGCTGCTGAGCCAGGGCCGTCTGGACAAGTTCCCTGATCCTTCGGGTCTCCACTGCTGTTGGATCATCACCGTCCACTGGAAGAGCCGCCAGGCATGCTGACGCTGCAATTAAATTCTCCATGGGGTTGGAAAAGTGACCCTCCGGTATCGGCACATAACGCGGCGGCGCCATGCTCATATGAGGAGGTGGCATCTCCAGACGCTGGGCCGGTCCTCCCGCTCCGGATGTCATAAACGGATTAGCATCAGGCGAGTTACTTGGGCCGGCTCCGGGTGTAGCAAAAAGAACCCTAGGGTCGTAATTCAGAGGCAACCGGGATTGGGTCTTCTGGTGTCTCCTCCTCATTACCTCATTGGACGCGTTTAAACTCATTGTGAGCTGGTAAGCCTCTGACTACAACCGTTGTGCCCGGGCGTCGAGAGCCGCCCGCTCTGTACCTAGTCTAGTGTCCTCAGCTGTTAAGGCCTCCTTGGCCTGAGCTATCTCCTCACGTACCCGTGCTACCTCCGCGTCATGCTCATCTTTGTTCGCAGGGATAACTGTGGCGGTTAAAAGGGCTGTAAGCTTGTCCATGAGGTCTATCAGCACTTGAGCCGGTGGGCGCACCGGGCCTCCTGCTCCGGCCGCCCCTAACCCGGAAGTAATTGCAGCCGCGGGTGTAGAGTTTTGTCCGGGTTGAGTCCCAGCCATAAAGACTCCTGCCCAATTTGGCGACTCACAGGGGTCCGAAATACTAAGGCCATCGAAACAACCCCCGAGCGCACCGTCTTGAACTTGATACAAAGAATCTGTTGAACCGGCGGACGAATCACCGTCAGACTGGACGGCCGTCTCACCACCATCTTCAGGACCTTCAGAAAGTTCTTCTCCGTGGACGCAGCCCACAAAGACACGCTTCATGCCGGTTTGAACTCGGGCAGGTTTCGCACGCTGAGCCATCTCGACGAGGTCGGTGCAGTTGTCCGGCTCAGGCCCCGGCTCACCAATCCGGCAGATGAAGACGTGGATTCCTCCAAAGGGGACCCGGTATCCGTACACAATTGAGCCAGCGTCGGGGCCCCAGCCTTCATTGTCGATGTAGATCTTGCCGCGATGACTCTTGGTCATCCGGCCCACTACGTATCCCTTGAGCCCTTCGAAGTTGCCCTTCAAGAACTCAAATCCACCGTGCGCTGGCCCCATGGTGGGCACCAACTGTCGTGGAATTGTCACGTCAGATGTCCTCGTGAAAGGACTTAGCTGTGGAGCCATCGCAACTAGGAAGCTTGAAGGGGTTAATCGGGACAAAGGACACGAGAGGTTTTATACTAGTTCGGCCCCTTATGGTGAAGGTAAGGCCTATGTCTAGTTGGGTTGGTATTGATGTTTCGATGACCAGGGAGCGAGATACGCTATGCCTGGCTCTCGATGAGTTGTTTCTTGCCCTAAGTCGCCCGCAGGTCGTCCCCTTATATACACGGGTTGACGCCCTGCGGCTTACAGAGTCCCGGCCGGCTTATACACAATGTCCGGCTCGGTGACTAGTTAAGTCTGCCTTATGATACAAGTATATTACAATGGCGGTTTACTACAACGGGCCTTAAGTTGCCTGTGGGCTTTAAGCTCTTTATGAACCACCATCTTCATACTTTAGTCTTGGGCTTCTCTCTGGTGAATCTTCTTTGCGTAACCCGGCCCCTCCTGGGCGGCTTACACAAATAGTTATATCCCCAACAAAAGTCGTGAGGAATTGAGGAAGGAGCTGGAGGATGTCATCGCCCGGCGATCCATCGAAGAGTAGATACAGTAGTGATCTAGATCGTTGTCTGCGATTTCCTTCTTATCTTGCCCCCGTGTCTTCCGGGCTTTGCCGCATGCGGCATTTAAAATTATCCGGAATATGTAAGACAATTATTATCTGTGCCATTGTGAATTTGTTGTCGTACTATTTGTTACCATTTTATTTGTCGTCGTATTATCCCTTGCCCTATGTGGCAATTTAAATTAGGCCGGAATACGAGTTGAAAACATGAACAAAGCAAAGGCTGCCATGGGATCACAACCAAACACCCTCCGTCCACCCCTAAAAAAACCATCCGTCCATGCGCTTTAACTAACCCATTAATGGAGAAGTTGTGAGTGAGGCGGGCGGCGACTGGTCCATGGAGGTCAAAGAGCTCGCTTCCCAGTGAGCATGGGCGGCCTTGCTGCTCTCACGTGTCCCATCGAGCCTGCGAGGTAGACAGGATGCACGCATCCCGCCAAGCCTGCGCGGCGGTCTGCTCGCACGCATCCCGTCGAGCCTGCATGGCGGACTTCTCGTGCTCGTCCCGTTTAATCAAACAGCTGCACGCACGCCACTGAGTATGGTTAAATATTGACACGGTTCATATAATACAACCGTTTGTGATATTAACGTGTCAGCTTTTTGTTTCAAAAAGGACTTCGTTTGCTACTAATGTGTGAGCCTCTTCTCAAACTGGATGATTTTTTTACCACGACATATATGTGCCATGTCATGAAACCATGCCAAGTTTCATGTTTTTTGGGTGAGTTTTTGATTTACTAGGATTTAAAAACTAAGATTCTCAATGTTTCAAGACGACTACAAGTTTGTAATTCATTCTCATTCCTTAAATGAGACCTAGACATGCACCTAATGACACATGTACGATTTCCTACCCATTTTGCTTCACTGGAGCATGTGCTTGTAGTTCAAATTTGAATTATGGACTACATTAAATGCGTAGAAAATTTAATTAGTAATATATACAATGGCCAAACGAACCCTAAATAGTTTCAAATTTCGGCACGACACTCCTGTTTTTCTATGTTGCATGTAGAAAACAAAGATCAAGGCTTGAAGAGGCAACGATTATCGTTTCGCCCACCGAAACCACGAGGGTTGCAAGAAGCTTCGGTTTGTAAGAGGCTTGTAATATAGCTTCGCCCAAATTGGACAATTATATGTACCATGTAGTGACACCCTGCCAAGTTTCACAATTTCCTGGTGAGTTTTTGATTTACAGAGATTTAGAAACTGAGATTCAAAATGTTTGTGGCCAAGGCAGGACGGCGAGACGGTTTAATTCATTCCCATTCGTTCCATGGGACCTAAACATGGACCCGAAGGACACACATGTATGTTTTTCTAGCCATTTTGGTGCACTAGAGCATGTATTTGTAGTTCGGATTTGAATTATGGACATGAAATGCCTAGAAAACTCAATTAATGAATAAAAAGGGTCAAATGAACCCTGAATAATTTCAAAGTTCAGCGCGGATCTCCCGTTGTTCCGTGTTGTGTGTAGAAGAAAATATGAGGCTAGAAGAGCCAGGACGCCGGTAAGGTTGTAATTCGTTCCCGTTCCTAGCATGGAACATAAACATGCACCCAAGGACACATGTATAATTTTTTTAGCCATTTTGGTGAACTGGAGCATGTATTTGTAGTTCAGATTTGAATTATTGACATTAAATGCCTAGGAAACTCAATTAGCGTATAAAAAGGCCAAACGAACCCTGAATAGTTATAAATTTCAGCATGGATATCATGTCATTCCATGTTGCCCGTAGAAGAAAATACTAGGCGAAAAGAGGCAGTGATTACGTTTCGACAACAAGGGGAACACGTTTCCCTATTAGAACCACGAGGCTTCCTTGAGAGAAGCTCTTGTTTGTAAGAGGTTCGTAATAAATCATGGTCCAAATTGGACAATGTTTTTACCATGACATATATGTGCCATGACGTGACACCATGCCTACTTTCATGACTTTCTGGTGAGTTTAGGATTTATGGGGATTTAAAAACCGAGATTCCAAATGTTTGAGGACGAGCCAGGATGCCGGTACGGTTGTAATTCGTTCGCATTCCTGGCATGGCACCTAAACATGCACGCAAGGACACATGCATGTATAATTTTTCTAGCCATTTTGGTGAACTGGAGCATGTATTCGAGGTTTAGATTTGAATTATGGACATTAAATGCCTCAGAAACTCAATTAATGTATAAAAAGGCCAAACGAACCCTGAATAAGTTTAAATTTCAGCATGGATATCCTGTTGTTCTATGTTCCCCGTAGAAGAAAATACAAGGCTAAAGAGGCAGTGATTATGCTTTGACAACATGGGGAACATGTTTCCCTATCGGAACCACGAGGCTTCTTTGAGAGAAGCTCCGATTTCTAAGAGGCTTGTGATAAAGCTTGGCCCAAATTGAACAATGTTTTTACCACGACATATATGTGCCATGACGTGACACCATGCCTACTTTTATGACTTTCTGGTGAGTTCAGGATTTACGGGGATTTAAAAACAAGATTCCAAATGTTTGAGGACGAGCCAGGACGCCGGTACAGTTGTTAATAGTTCCCATTCCTGGCATGAGACCTAAACATGCACCCAAGGACACATGCTTGTATAATTTTTCTAGCCATTTTGGTGAACTGGAGCATGTATTTGAGGTTCAGATTTGAATTATGGACAATAAATGCCTAGGATACTCAATTAGTGTATAAAAATGCCAAACGAACCCTGAATAAGTTTAAATTTTAGCACGGATATCTTGTCATTCCATGCTGCCGGAAGAAGAAAATACAAGGTAAAAAGAGGCAGTGATTATCGTTTCCCCCACAAGGGGGACACGTTTCCCTATCGGAACCACGAGGCTTTCTTTGAGAGAAGCTCCGGTTTGTAAGAGGCTTTTAATAAAACTTGCACCAAAATGGACAAAAAAAATTCCTCGACATATATGTGCCATGTCGTGACACCATGCCAAGTTTCACGATTTTTGGGTGAGTTTTGGATTTACTGTGATTTAAAAACCAATATTCTTCTCATGAAATGTTTTCAAATAGCACATGGTTCACTCACGAAAGTCGTGTGCCTACCAAACCGTGGCCGATGCCCCCCTCCCCCCTGCTGCGTGCGCGATCTGAGTCGTGCGTTCTGATTGGCCAGAACCCAAACCCCATGGATCGTACGTCTGCACCATTGGATGCTCCCAGATCAAACAACAACCCTCAACCGTTTCGAAAGCACATGCAGTACATGGGTAAGCACTGTGCGCATGCATCGTGCTAGCTCACGCTTCCTTCTCTTCTACGTTTTCTAAACAGGCTACCGTTTCCCGCCACTCCTCTCATCGGTTTCCCGCCTCTTCTCCTATCGGTTTCCCGCTACCAGTGTCAGTGCTCATTGAAGGCTAGGCGGTGACACACCAGCCATGTAAATCTCGCACACAGTTTCTAAAAGAACAAATGGGCGTGATAGGAGGGAGTATGTCCCATAGGGTGACCAACGTGAAACGCCTTAAAGGCAAGGAGGCAAGTCTATGAGCAAGGTGTCGCTTCCCATCCGCTAGCCTAGTCGAATGTAACGCATAAGTTAAGCATGCTCGGGCTGGAGTAGTCCAAGGATGGGTGACCCAGTGGGAAGTTGCATATCTCAAGATTCATTTAATTGATAGGTTATTTTTTTTGCTGTAAAATCACCATGACTGCGCAAGCGTGAGCAAATGGTGCAGGTACTGACTTAACCATGTGCGATGCAAGTGCGCTGTAAAATCACCACGACTACACAAGCGTGAGCAAATGGTGCAGGTACTGGCTTAGCCGTGTGCGATACAAGTGCGCTGTAAAATCACCACGACTGTGCAATCTAAAGGCAGGTAAGTTTATTTAGAAATTAGGAAGAACATGTGTGATAGACCAGCTAGCTAGAAATATAAAAACAAACTGCCCGCCTTGAGCGTTTCAAAAATTGGCGGTTCCGCCACTTTTCCTAATTATCATACATGCATATTCTTATTGGACCGTGCGCGATCTTTGGCACCCCTGCCCCACATCAATTCCTTTACCCAAATTCTAGTACTTGTCATACTTCAACCATCACCCACACTCCTCCTGCACCGACCTTTTAGTAAAATTGCAGTAGATGAGGCATTTGAACCGTCGCCCTCCCTCGTCCACCACCATCTCCACCCACCATTACTAAAATTTTCAGTAATTGCGTCATATCCTCAAACACCACCATCCCCCCTCCACTGTCCCCCACCCGCCCCTCCCCCCTCGAACCCTAGCTCGCGGCCACCGTCGGCGCCATCGCCAACCCATGTCGGTCTGCCCGTTCCTCCTAGCTTAGATAATAAAGTTTATGTTACCTAGCGATTCCCATACCATCGCCCCACTCCCCTAATTTTTTAGATGAGGCCTGCGGTGTCCCTCCCCGCCAGATCCACATCCCCTGCTCCAGAATGTTGCAGTCTAAGCTCGACCACGTATCCCGGGGAGCCCGAGGAGCGTTCAGCCAAGAAGAGGTTTATCATGGCCTGTCCGGCGGACGTTGGCGAGGTGACCTTCATTTGCCTCGGCCTATCGATCCCGGAGCAACACGTCGCCGTGCAAGCCGGCGGAGACGTTGACTACGTTTCCATGTCGAAGGTATCATGTCAGTGGGCTTGCGTATTACTGTATCTCAGGAAAGCTGGCTACAACATCAAGCTCGTTGACTGCGACAGCTTCACGCGGGCCATGTTACAGGTTACGTGGTCCATCCCCGACCCCTCTGGTTCAACCACCATGGATCTGTTCGACGGCCGTGCCGCTAATCTCCTCCACCAAGCGGTCAAGGATTTGCGATCCTTATACGCCATGGGGCCCATTTATTCATTTCGGAAGGATACGTTCTATGGCGGCGGCTTGGTATCCTCAATTGCCAAGTCAGATCTCATCGACCACGACCACGACCACGAGGAGGGCACCCACAAAGGTTCTTCCAAGGTGAAACAACCCATCTATGATATCAGAGAGCGCACCATGGGTTTGTGCTCTTCCAACTGGGAGGATCACATCCATGAAATGTGAGGCAACATCCTCTCAGCAAATCTTACCATTTCTAGCTTGCCAACCCGTACCCTTTGTTGTAGTAGCATTTGCCGTGTGGTGCTATAACTGTGTCGTGTTTAATTATTTCAGTTATGCAAAAATGTATTGTTCAATAGGGCTATGAGATGTTTAAGTATGAATTGTCCACTTCAGTTTCACGAATGGCTATATTCTGTTGTTTATAGTGAGTAGATGCCTTGTTTATCTGTGTTTGGTCGCCAGGTTGGTTGTAATGAGCATTTTTTCAGTTATAGAGTCGATGCCTTGTTTATATGTATTTGGTTCTTAGTTTGGTTGTAGTGAACATTTATCTAGTTATCAAGCGGATGCATTGTTTATCTGTATTTGGTTGTTAGGTTGCTTTTTTAGCATGTGTCCAGTTTTCAAGCAGATGCCTTGTTTATCTGTATTTGCTTGTTAGGTTGGTTGCAGTGAGCATTTGTCGAGTTTTCAAGCATATGCCCTATTTATCTGTATTTTCTTGTTAGGTTGATTGCAATGAGACTCTATTGAGGACAACACAGTTGTCATGGATGTTGAAGATCCCACTTCAGTTGAGGTATAAGAAAAGCGAGAGAAAGCCAAAGCAGAAAAAGCAGCCAAGATGCCAAGTGCTGCAGAAGCTTTAGAAGTGTTTCTCAAATCAAAGCAAGACTAGCTTGGATATCTTATTCAAGCAACCTTGAGGATTGACAAAGGACTGGCCACCCTGACTCAGAACCAGGAGAGGATCATTGAGACAAAATTCTATGATCTGGACTTGAAAGTGACCGAGATATAGACATCAGTTGAAGAGCTCCAGGAAGAAGCAGAGGACAGGAAGGGCAAAGCAACTACACAGGTGTTCCACGGAGTACCTAGAGGACAGATGTCTGCAGTAGTGCCAGTGCCAGACACAAGAACAACAACTTCAGCACCTGCAGCCACAGCTCCCACAGCTCCAGTTACCACTCCAGTGGCAACCCCTCCAGCTCCAACATCTTCAACTGATGCTTTTATCCTTGGAGTCATCTCAACACCTCCTTCCGAAGATCAAGCCTAGAAAGACGCATAGCACTATGAATTTTCGAGCTTTTTCGTAACTTGTTGCCAAAGGGGGAGAAAGTGTAGAGATCATAGGCTTCGGAGAGAGAGATTTTCTTCTTTTTGCTACCTATTTGCTTTGCTTGCTTGGTTGAGATACTTTATGCCTGTGTGTAAGATACCTTGTATGATCATGTGCTTTATCGTATCATACTTTATGCTTGTCCTTGAATGATGACATTATCTATCTCTTGTATGATCATTCACTTTGCCTTGGTGATGAGTGCTTGTTCTTATCTCTTATCATTTTGAGTGCTCCACCAAGATGTATGTGACATGGAAGAGTAACCCATGATCCTAACAAATTGTGCATTTGTAGTCCAAAGAAAATTGTAAACAATGCACAAATTTAGGGGGAGATCTTACTTATCACATACTTCCCAAAGCGACGATGTACTTCATTCTTATTATCATTTGTCAAAGCTTTGATCTATATGTTGTCGTCAATTACCAAAAAGGGGGAGATTGAAAGTGCAACTAATCCCTGGGTGGTTTTGGTAATTCTTAACAACATATAGTTCATTGAACTAATGCTCTTTCAAGATGATCATTTCAGAAAGTTCAATGATTGCCATGGCATGGACTAGTGATGTGGACCCCTCAAAATTCTAAGGACAAATATTGGCAACAAGCTCAAGACTCTACATTTTTATTTTAGTGATCCAAGATCACACTAAGTCCATAGGAAAGCCAATACTATTAAAAGGGGATGAGGTGTTTCTTAATGGCTTACTTGCTCAAAATGCTTAGTGATATGCTCCAAAACCCTCAACCACTTTCTCACGAACACATATGTCCTAAACCTAAACGTCAAATTCGGCCCCATCTATTTGATCTATCCGGCGCCACCGAGTTTCATTTGACATAGCCACTACCACAAACCCTAGTTACTTCGATCTCACCGATAGGGATCTCGGTCTCACCTAGATGGGATTGCAATCTCCCTATTTCCTTTTTCTAACATTTCGGTCCCATCGAAATGAGAAAATCGGCCCCACCGAGTCTACATTGCAAACTCCCTGTTTCCTTTTTGTAACACTTCTGTTCCACCAAAGTGAGCGAATCGGTCCCACCTAGTTTACCTGACCAACCCTCTATGTGTCTATTGCTAAAATTGGTCCCACCGAGTTTATGTGATCGGTCACACCGAGATTACGTAATGCCCTAACCCTAGCACATCAGTCTCACCGAGATGACTAAATCGGTCCCACCGAAAACTCTAACTTTCATATTTTTACATGGACTGGTCTGACCGAGTTTCATGATTCGGTCCCACTGAGTTTGGAAATCTGTGTGTAACGGTTAGATTTTATGTGGAGGCTATATATACCCCTCCACCCATTCTTCATTCGTGAGGACAACCATCAGAACATACCCTCACTTCCACTACTCATTTCCTAAGAGAGAACCACCTACTCATGTGTTGAGACCAAGATATTCCAATCCTACCACAAGAATCTTGATCTCTAGCCTTCCCCAAGTTGCTTTCCACTCAAATCATCTTTCCACCATAGCCAAATCTGTGAGAGAGAGTTGAGTGTTGGGAAGACTATCATTTGAAGCACAAGAGCAAGGAGTTCATCATCAACACACCATCTCTTACCTTTTGGAGAGCAATCTCTCCTAGATTGGTTAGGTGTCTCTTGGGAGCCTTTGTCAAGATTTTGGAGTTGAATCAAGGAGTTTGTAAGGGCAAGGAGATCGCCTACTTCATGAAGATCTACCCTATTGAGGCAAGTCCTTCGTGGGCGATGGCCATGGTGGGATAGACAAGGTTGCTTCCTCGTGGACCCTTCGTGGGTGGAGCCCTCCATGGACTCACGCAACCGTTACCCTTCATGGGTTGAAGTCTTCATCAACGTGGATGTACGATAGCACCACCTATCGGAACGATGCCAAAATTCTCCATGTCAACATTGCGTTTGCTCCCTCCAAACTCCTCCCATTTACTTTCTTGCAAGTTGCATGCTTTACTTTCCGCTACCCATATAGTCTTTGCATGCTTGCTTGAATTGTATTGAGATTGCTTGACTTGTGCTAAGTTGCTAAAATCTGCCAGGAACTAAAATTGGGAAAAGGTTAAGTTTTATTTGGTCAAGTAGTCTAATCACCCCCCCTCTAGACATATTTTCGATCCTACAAGTGGTATCAGAGCTTTGGTCTCCATTTGCCTTGATTTCCATAGCTTTGGTGATCATAGCCTTTGTTTCACAACCTAGGAGAGTATGACGTCTAGCGAGGGAAATTACCACCGTAGAGGTCCTTGCTTTGATGGTACTAATTTTGCTAGTTGGAAACATAATATGAAAATGCATATTCTTGGGCATAACCCCGTCGTTTGGGCTATCGTGTGTATTGGTTTGCAAGGTGAATTCTTTGATGGGAGAAAACAAAACCGTGAAGCTACCGCGAAAGAATTGAATATGTTGCAATACAATGCTCAAGCTTGTGATATCCTCTTCAATGGATTGTGCCCCAAAGAATTCAACAAAATCAGCCGTCTTGAGAATGCAAAGGAAATTTGGGATACTTTGATTGATATGCAAGAAGGTACCGACTCTGTCAAGGAATCCAAGTTGGATGTGCTTCAAAGTCAACTTGACAAGTTCAAAATGAAGGATGGTGAAGGTGTCAATGAATGTACTCTAGGCTTGCTCTCATCACAAATGAGATTGCCCGCTTAGGAAGTGAAGAGATGACCGACAAATTCATCATCAAGAAGATCTTGAGAGCCTTGGATGGAAAATATGATACCGTGTGCACATTGATCCAAATGATGCCAAATTACAAAGATCTCAAGCCAACCGAAGTCATTGGAAGAATAGTTGCTCATGAGATGTCACTCAAGGACAAAGAAGAGCTTCACAACAAATCTAGTGGTGCTTACAAAGCCTCATGTGATGCTCCTACATCATCAAATGAGAAACAAGCCTTCAATAGGAATTGAGCTTAATGGTGAAGAACTTCAACAAATTCTACAAGGGTAGAAGCAAGCAAAGAAGTTCCAAGTCAAGGTCCTACAATGACAAGAGATCTTCTAGTCGTGAGCGAAATTGCTACAACTGTGGAAGACCCGGACACTACTCCAATGGGTGTACGACTCCCTACAAAAGAAGAGAAGACTCACCTAAAATGAGAAGCAAAAGGGAAGAATCAGCTCCAAGAGAGAGAAGGAGTAGAGATGATCGCTATGAATGAAGAACCTCTCAAAGAAGCGAGGATTCGGAAAGGAAGGACAAATCATCAAGGAGCTACACAAAATGAAGACATCAAGATCATGTTGGTGAATGGGTATCTGGTTCTAACTCCGACCACTACTCCGAGAGAAGTTATAACTCCAACTCCGAATATACTCAAGGTGTAGGTGTTGCCGGTCTAGCACTTGTGTCAACCAACTCCTATGACATATTTGACTCACCAAATGAAGGAATTGGACGATGCTTCATGGCTAAAGGCCCCAAGGTATCACACCCGGAGTATGTTGATTTCAATAGTGATGAAGATGATTTGCTAGGTGATGATGATTTACTTGTTAACAACTCTAGTGATGAATACTATGATGAAACATCAATTAATCAAGATAAAACAAATGACAATGATAAGAAGGACATTGAGTGTCTAACTAAAGAACTAAACACTCTTAAGTTAGCTCATGAAACTACTTTAGAAGATCATCGAGAACTTTTAAAAACTCATGGGAAGTTACACTTAGAAAAGCTCAATCTTGAGAAAGAGCATGGGTTCTTAAAGGCCATCAATGATGATCTTCGGAAGAAAAGTTCTTCTTACATTGCCAAGCATTTACTATTGTCTACTTACATGCCACAAGTAAAATCTAGCAACAAGAACAAGAAATATTCTTCTTCTAGTAGTAACAATAATCATGCTAAATCCAATATTGTTGCTTCTAGTAGTTCTCTTGATTCCACTAATGACTCTATTAGACAAGTTACACTTGATCAAGAAAATAGCTTGTTGAAGGGAATTATAGAGAAAGGTGTTTACAAAAGCCTTGCCGGAAGTAAGCAATTTGAGGAAATTGTATGCAAGCAAGGAAGGCACCGGAAGAATCAAGGTGTTGGTTTTGAATGAAAGTTCAATGCCAATGGAGTTGAGTGGGAAGAAGATCAATACCCCAAGATGAAGTTTGTTCCTCAACAAGAGAAGTATGACCCTACTTCCTTCAAGGGGACACAAGCTCAATATGATCTTCCACCACAAGACCACAAGCTAAAAGGCAAGGACAAGCTTCAAGGGGAGATTGATGCATTTGAAGATGCTCCGAAGGCCTTGGTCAAGTGGGTTCCCAAGACTACATCAAGTTCAACTTCATCAAGTACATCTACAACCCCAGGGATTCCCATCAAGATGATGTGGATCCCGAAGAAGAAGAACTAGAGAGTTCTTGAGGGTGACTCCGCCAACATACTTCACTCATATTCATTTTTGGCAAGGACAAGTGCAAACAACTTCCACATCTTGCACTAGTTCAAGGAGTCACAAACCCTCTTGTTGGTAAAACAAGGGAGAAGGTAACCTAATGCTATCATGGACATCATCATGTGTGTGCTTCACTCTATGTCTATGGATATCCTTGTTTGTTCCTTGTGGGACTAACCCATGTAGGTATTGTAAGTGCAACTCTCTCCAATGGATTGCTTCAAATGATCTACATCACAATGAGCATCCACATCCTTGATATCTACATGAAGTCATCATCGACAAAATCCAAGGTTAGTTCATCCCTCTTAGGGGGTATATCACATCTAGGGGGAGCTTTACTCCAAAAATTGAGCTAAAGCAACTATAATGGTGTGAACACAACAATGCTTTATGTAAAAGTGGTAACCCCACTTGTGCTTAAACGATGAGTATGACATGTGATCAAATGTTCTCATTTGACTCCTAAGTCAATATGCTCATATATAGATGACCTAGTCATCGCCAATTGCTTGATAGATGCTAGAGTGATTGTGCATGCCTTGCCACATATTTCATTTGCTATTTTATTGTGTGAGCATGTTGGTTGCATACTTTTCTCATTCGAGCACATCCATTTGTTGCTTTCATTATTTGGATTTTCTCCTTTTTTGCCAAATGGATGGACAAGAATGCCTAAGAACTCCCTCTAGCTATCTATACTTTTCTCTTCTCAAACTCTATTCATGCTACATCACAAAGTTTGGTCTAAGTCAAATTCAAACCCTTTGTGTGAGGAGCACTCGGAGTCCCATTTTGTCATAGACTTAAAAATTCCAAAACCTCTATGTGTATTTCGGTCTGACTGACTCCTCCATTTCGGTCT
This sequence comes from Triticum dicoccoides, assembly GCF_002162155.2. Taxonomy (NCBI): domain Eukaryota; kingdom Viridiplantae; phylum Streptophyta; class Magnoliopsida; order Poales; family Poaceae; genus Triticum; species Triticum dicoccoides. The sequence goes on along the minus strand of NC_041383.1, from coordinate 388,049,839 downwards.
GACCGACTCCTCCATTTTGGTCACACCGAGTTCACTAGGTTGATCAAGTTTTCAATCTCGATGCAACCAATTAGAAATTTTCGGTCTCACCGAGTTGCAGTAACCGCTTGCAATTCTGCATCTCGGTGCCACCGAGTTGTTCCACTCGGTCACACCAATAGTGCCAGGATATATATTTCGTCGGGTCAGAATTTGGCAATTTCTCCAAAACCTCTTCGCCCGCGCGTGTCCTGCTCTGCCGCCTGGGTCTCCGGATCATCTTCTCGTCACCAATGACCTCCCGATATTGGTCTCCGCCGCTGTCAACGGAATTCCTCCCCTCCATTGCCGCAGTAGCAAGCTCATCGCCAAGCTAGCGTATGAGCTCAACTCTTTGTGATTTCTTTTAACCCTGATTTCTAGCACAAAGGCAATGTCATGGTTCCTTCCAAGTATGAGATAGATCCATCCACAGAAAACATCCTCTAGATTAGATTTGAGTTGAAAATTTAGGGTTTGGTTTCCGCCGGACTCACCTCGGACCGACCGAATTGTAGGAATCGGTCCCACCGATTTGGCTTAGGCCAGTGCACAAGTGATTTTCGGTCTGACCAAAAGTTGCAAATCGGTGTGACCGATACCAGGACTTTGTGAAACCCTAGCAAACTCGGAGTCACCAAACTGTGTCTCGGTCTGACCGATTCCACATGTTTAGACTCCAAAGTTGCTTTGGTGTCACCGAGTTTTAAAAATTGGTAGCTCCGAAATGCTTCCTATAGAAAACTAAAACTAAGTTTTTGACTCATTCTTTTTGCAAAAACTCTGCACTTTGTGATGCTCATCTACTCTATCTCATCTACAACTATTCACAGGGACAGTTCTTTGTTTGCTGTGCAAAATGTCTGGTCAAAGTGATAGTCAGAACAAGTCAGAGGAGCAGATGGACTTGAGTGAGGGCACTAGTCCCTCTGGAAGCTATGATGAAGGTAGCAGGAGCACTCCAAGCGATCTACCTAAGGCAGCAACTAGGCAGAGGAAGAATAAAACATCAGACTCTGAAGATGAAGACTTTGAGATTGAGGAAGTCAGCTCAAAGAAGAAAGTGCTAAAGAAAGGATATAGTGATGCTGCTTCCACCAAGCAAGGAAAGAATGTGAAGGCCCCTGCCAGGAGAGTTCCTATGTCTAAGGCCAGGGGAGCAACTCAAAAGACCATGACATTATCACTTGAGCAAAGATCAGGTGAAGAAGGGAAGAAGAGAGTCAGGAAAACCACTGCCAGAGTGCTTGGAAATCCATCCATGAGGAGAGACTCAACTAGTGAGGAGGAAGAGGAAGAAGAGGTTGCTGCACAAGCACCTCCTGCTAAGTCACAGAAGCTGATGGCGGATGCCATCAAGTCTGGGGCAGCTCCTTCAAAGCCCAAGACAGCCCCCAAAGCTCCAACTCAAGCCACCAAGACAGCTCCAAAGAGAAGCACCAGGAACATACCTGCTTCAGAGAAAAACAAGGCCCCAGTGCCTGAAGCTGCAGAAGATGCTGAAGCCCCAGTGCTCAAGAAGCACAAACCTAAGATTCCAGACCATAATGACAGTCACCCAGTAGCTGAAAACATGAAGGAGAGAAAGGATGCAGGTCTCAGAAGATGGAGACAAGCAGATCCATATGTTGTGAGAAGGACAACTACTATGGACTACAGGTTCCACACAAGAGAGCAACAAGATTTTTATGAGACAGTTTTGCTGGACAAGAAGCCCATTGTAAGTAACATGAAATGGGTTGATTGGGAATACATTGATGCAAATGCAGATCATTTCCCAGGAGTGCATGCCAAGTTTAAGTCCAATGGTGTTTATGACTTTGTTGGTCAAGAGTTGACAAAGTGGAATGATGAGATCATTATGTAATTCTACTCAACAAGTCATTTTTACCCTGATGGAAGGATTGTGTGGATGACTGAAGGTCGGGGGCACCAATCTACAATTTATGAGTGGGCCAAGCTCATAAATGCACCTGAAGAAGAAGAGAATGACATTGATGGCTATGCTGAGAAGAAGAAGGATCATAACTCCATGGACAATATGTATAAGGAAATTCCAGATAAGGCCTTGGAGACACATAAGTTTGTCTACTACTTGTTGCCTGGTTTGGCCACCATAAACACCATATTGCGGCACACTATATTGCCCAAATCTGGAGATCATAGGATGATCAAAGTCCATTCCATCAACTTATTACAGATGTTTGATGTTGTGCCACAAAAGTTCAAGGTTATGAGCTTGATTGTTGAGACAATCAAGAGGACAACAGCTGACCAGAAGAGACCATGTGGGTATGCACCACACATTCAAATGCTGATCAATTCCAAGATGCCCAAGGGAGTGTACCTGTTGGACAAAGAGCATCTGCCTTTGCAGCTAGACTTTGAGGAAAACACAGTTTTCATGGATGCTGAAGATCTCACTTCAGTTGAGGCATAAGAAAAGAGAAAGAAAGCCAAAGCAGAAAAAGCAGCCAAGATGCCAAGTACTGCAGAAGCTTTAGAAGTTTTTCTCAAATTAAAGCAACACCAGCTTGGATATCTGATTCAAGCAACCTTGAGGATTGAGAAAGGACTGGCCACCCTGACTCAGAACCTGGAGAGCTTGGAGAGGATCATTGAGACAAAAATTCTATGATCTGGACTTGATAGTGACTGAGATACAGACAACTGTTGACGAGCTCCAGGAAAGAAGCAGAGGAGAGGAAGGGCAAAGCAACTACACAGGTGTTCCACACAGTACCTAGAGGACAGAGGTCTGCAGCAGTACATGTGCCAGACACAAGAACAACAGCTTCAGCACCTGCAGCCACAGCTCCCATAGCTCCAGTTACCCCTCCAATGGCAACCCCTCCAGCTCCAACATCTTCAACTGATGCTTTTGTCCTTGGAGTCATCTCAACACCTCCTTCCGAAGATCAAGCCTAGAGAGACGCATAGCACTATGCATTTTCGAGCTTTTTGGTAATTTGTTACTACAGGGGGAGAAAGTGTATAGATCATAGGCTTCGGAGAGAGAGATTTGCTTCTTTTTGCTACCTATTTGCTTTGCTTGCTTGGTTGAGATACTTTATGCCTATGGATACCTTGTATGATCATGTGCTTGATCATATCATACTTTATGCTTGTGCTTGAATGATGACATTATCTATCTCTTGTATGATCATTCACTTTGCCTTGGTGATGAGTGCCTGTTCTTATCTCTTATCATTTTGAGAGCTCCACAAAGATGTATGTGACATGGAAGAGTAACCCATGATCATAACAAGTTGTGCATTTGCAGTCCAAAGCAAATTTTAAACAATGCACAAATTTAGGGGGAGCTCTTACTTATCACATACTTATCAAAGCAACAATGTACTTCATTGTTATTATCATTTGTCGAAGCTTTGATCTATATGTTGTCATCAACTACCAAAAAGGGGGAGATTGAAAGTGCAACTAATCCCTGGGTGGTTTTGGTAATTCTTAACAACATATAGTTCATTGAACTAATGCTCTTTCAAGATGATCATTTCAGAAAGTTCAATGATTGTCATGGCATAGACTAGAGATGTGGACCCCTCAAAATTCTAAGGACAAATATTCGCAACAAGCTAAAGACTCTACATTTTCATTTTAGTGATCCAAGATCACATTGAGTCCACAGGAAAGCCAAGACTATTAAAAGGGGATGGGGTGTTGCTTAATGGCTTACTTGCTCAAAATGCTTAGTGATATGCTCCAAAACCCTCAACCACTTTCTCACATCCACATATGTCCTAAACTCTCTTGCAAAAGGCAATGCCTAGGATGCGCTTAGGCACGCCTAGGCACTAGGCAATGGTCAAACGCCTCACCTTGGGCATAAGCAGGAGTCTAGGCAGAGCAAGTAAGAAATTATCTATCCAAACGAGAAATCATGTCATATTGCACTGATATGCCAAAAGGGCCATATTCCAATAGTAGTAGCTGGTAGGTAACATACTTATATGCCCTAAATTAATAAAATACACATATAGTAACCACATATAAACCCTGATATTAAAAAATATGTAACCGCCTAGGCTGCGCCTAGGGTGCTTAAGCACAGCCTAGGCACTAGGCGAAGGCCAACCGCCTTGCTTACGCCTACCGCTTTTTCCAACCTTGGTCCTAAACCTAAAAGTCAAATTCAGGCCCACCAATTTGATCTATTCGGCGCCACCAAGTTTCATTTGACATAGCCACTGCCACAAACCCTAGTTACTTCGGTCTCACAAATAGGGATCTTGGTCTCACCAGGATGGCATTGCAAACTCCCTGTTTCCTTTTTCTAACATTTTAGTCCCTCCAAAATGAGCAAATCGGTCCCACCGAGTCTGCATTGCAAACTCCGTGTTTCCTTTTCGTAACACTTTGGTTCCACCGAAGTGAGTGAATCGGTCCCACCGAGTTTGCCAGACCAACCCTCTATGTGCCTATTGCTGAAATTGGTCCCACAAAGTTTATGCGATCGGTCACACCGAGATTACGTTATGCCCTAACCCTAGCACATCGGTCTCACCGAGATGGCTAAATCGGTCCCACCGAAAACTCTAGCGTTCATTTTTTTACCTGGATCGGTCTGGCCGAGTTTTATGATTCGGTCCCATCGAGTTTGGGAATCTGTGTGTAACAGTTAGATTTTGTGTGGAGGCTATATATACCCCTCCATCCATTCTTCATTTGTGAGGAGAGCCATCAGAACATACCTACACTTCCACTACTCATTTTCTGAGAGAGAACCACCTACTCATGTGTTGAGACCAAAATATTCCAATCCTACCACAAGAATCTTGATCTCTAGCCTTCCCCAAGTTGCTTTCCACTCAAATCATCTTTCCACCATAGCCAAATCTGTGAGAGAGAGTTGAGTGTTGGGGAGACTATCATTTGAAGCAGAAGAGCAAGGAGTTCATCATCAACACACCATCTACTACCTTTTGGAGAGTGGTGTCTCCTAGATTGGTTAGGTGTCGCTTAAGAGCCTCCGTCAAGATTGTGGAGTTGAACCAAGGAGTTTGTAAGGGCAAGGAGACTACCTATTTTGTGAAGATCTACCCTAGTGAGGCAAGTCCTTCGTGGGCGATGGCCATGGTGGGATAGACAAGGTTGCTTCTTTGTGAACCCTTCATGGGTGGAGCCCTCCGTTGACTCGCACAACCGTTACCCTTCATGGGTTGAAGTCCCATCAACATGGATGTACGATAGCATCACCTATAGGAACCACACCAAAAATCTCCGTGTCAACATTGCATTTGCTCCCTCCAAACTCCTCCCATTTACTTTCTTGCAAGTTGTGTGCTTTACTTTCCGCTGCCCATATACTCTTTGCATGCTTGCTTGAATTGTATTGAGATTGCTTGACTTGTGCTAAGTTGCTAAAATCGGCCAAGAACTAAAATTGGGAAAAGGTTAAGTTTTATTTGGTCAAGTAGTCTAATCACCCCCCCTCTAGACATACTTTTGATCCTACATGTAGTTAACACATGCCCTTTATTTCAGTTTTACACATTTATCCAGTGATGTTTAAGCATTACCTACATTCTATTCATTTTCAACAATACGAGTTTGAATTGCAATATTTGATGGCTATTAAGCCTGATGTCGGTAACTTTGCCTTCCATTTTTTATATGCTTTAACAGCATGCTGAAACCAACACATTCAAGCTATCATTTGGAGATGATATTGTTTACCTTTGCTATATTTGTTTGATGTTAAGGTTGTTGTACTTATCATGCCTTTCCACTACTTATGTAGGACAACAACGGGAGTGGTCACCATTTTCCGTTGAGGTTAGCTTCATCCCTCGGCTTGTACTCCCCAGTTGTTCCATAATGTAGTGCATATAGATCCAGGCCTAGACACTTGTTAGCTTCTACTTGTTGCTTGTAGGTGCATATGCCCTTGGCAAGGATCCATGCATCGACCCTTTTTGCGTATGGAGTGATATATTCATGAATAAGCATCAAGTCAGGAAACTGATAAGGATTATTAGCAAAAAGATACGAATTGTGGCAAGCAAATTATTTGTTTATGCTCTATCCCACACAACAGTGAGATGTAGGATGGTAACTACAAACTCTGCAACCTTCTCCTTTTACTGCCCATAATGAGTTGTTAGACAACAATGTCTGAATCTTTTTTGTTCGCGGTGGTTCCCGAAGCAGTTCACTCAAGATTACCTCGCAAAGTACATGATTGGCGGAAACGCAATGAAGGTTAAAGTATTTCATCCAGACTACAATGAGCATCGATAAGTCGTAATGAAGACAGCGAAGGATGGACGGGCGGCCATCACAAAGGGTTGGCCTAGTCGTGTGGGCATTATGCATGGAGGAGGGCACAATATGGACATTTCGCTTCACCTTCTCCAGCAACCAGAATGTCTTTCGCCTCTCCCTTTACAGCCTTTAGTACAATTGTGTTCATCATTCTTTACTTGGTGCTTCTGTAGTTCTTCAGTATATGTACCTGTGCATCGAATATGCATTTGTGGTTGAACCTATATTTGTAATAAACATAGTTGAATATGAAATAAGTGATTGCCTACTATCAAATTCAAAACATATGATTTTTAAATTAGGGATTAATAAGGGATTAATCAGGGAGTACACTGCACACGATTGGTGAAAGCAAAACATCTGCGATAGACATGGATATCAAACACGTTTCTAGGATCCGCTACGTGTGCGATCAATCTCCACTACACACACGATCAGCCAAGAAAAAACGTGTGCAATCAATCTCCACTACATACACGATCAACCAAGAAAAACCATGTGCGATTAACAACAACATCACACACAGTTCTTTCTTATTAAATGTTCGCGATAGTCACCTTATCACACATGCTTCGAAATTATAGACTGTTTGGGATGTTGTGCGCATCGCAAACTTTTGGTACTTCTTGGATTAACTGTGTGGGATGTACATACTAATGGAAACGTATTCCTTGGATGGACTGTGTGGAATGTACATACGAACGGAAATGTTTAGTGGGGACTGACTGTGTGGGATGTACTTACGACTGGAAAGAATTTCGCCTATATAATTGTATTTTTTAGCACTACTGTATGTATAACCGTATTTGAGCGCTCGCCGGTCGCACACGACCTCATTTTGACGAGCATTTGTGCCAGGAGGGCATATCCCCGATGGTTTTTGGGTCGTGTGGGAAGGACCTCCTTATCGCCCACATTCACTTGGCAACGGTTCCAAATGTCGTCGCGGAAAGGGGTTAAAAACCGTTTGTATAGCACCGACGCGTACCAGTGAAGGTTGTAGTACTGAGGACACTTATCTGAGAAGAAGTTCGTCAGCTCGGCGTTATGCACGTATGCATAGAATTCATCCTTGAAACCGGCACGAGTCATGAAATGATCTGACATCCATTCACAAGGTTGCACTAAAGCCTCCCTAGGTGGTTTGAGATCCGGCTCACGTATCATGGGCCTTGGGGATTTCTTCTTCGAGGAACCACCTTGCAACACTTTCCTCAAAATTTTATTTTTCTGAAATTTGTTGAAATTTTTAGTGACTCAAACTAAAAGTGAACAAAACTCAACAAGATTGACAGCAACTACTCCCACAAGTGTCTAGCAGACATATCATGCAACAAAACTACTTTGGACCATATAAATTTGACATGCAAGCTCAAAAACAAGGTCACCACAATAGCAAAAATTTGCAATAAATAAAGCACTAGAACCAAAACTAATTGGAGCATTGGAGGAGTCACATACCGAGGAAAAAAAATCCCCAAAACAGTTTTAGAAACAGAGTTACGAGCAAGGAGATCGAAAATGGCAGCAAAATGAGCAAGAACACGAGTTTAAGCAAAGGTGGGATTTTTCTAGAGGAAGACGGAGTGGATGGGTGCTGGCATAAGTGAGGGGGACCCACATGGGACCCACAAGCCCTGTAGGCGGGCCTAGGGAGTGAGCGCGCCCTGTGGGCTTGTGGCCCACTAGTGCACCTCCCTGATGTGTTTTCAGTGCCAAAAAATTCTTAAATAATCTAGGAAAAATCATACTAAATTTTTAGGGCATTTGGAGAACTTCTATTTTATGGTCATTTTTTATTGCACGGATAATTCAGAGAAAAGGAAAAATAATAACTTTTTTCCTTTATTAATTCCATATAACAGAAAGTAGAGAGTAGGTACAAAGAGTTGTGTTTACTAAATTCATCCATCTCATGGCCATCAAAAGGAGTCCATTAACAAGGCTGATCAAGTCTTATTAACAAACTTCTTCCAAATGAGAATCTTCGTATAACAGTACGTTACCTCAATGGGGATATGCATGTGCCTAACAATAAGAATATCATATTTCTTTTTGACAGTAGCAATAGGGAATTCAAAACCTCCAATAGCAATAGTTGAAATTTTTCCAATAGAATTGCTACTATTCACTTGAGGTTGTTTCTTCAGAAAGTGTATTGTATGCTCATTACCATTAACATGAAAAGTGACATTGCCCTTGTTGCAATCAATAACAGCCCCAGTAGTATTCAAGACGGGTCTACCAAGGATGTTCGACATACTATCGTCCTCGGGTATATCAAGAATAACAAAGTCTGTTAAAATAGTGACATTTGCAACTACGACAGGCAGAGACTCACAAATACCGATGGGTATATCAGTTGATTTATCGTCCATTTGCAAAGACATTTCAGTTGGTGTCAACTTATTCAGATTAAGTCTATGATATAAAGAGAAAAGTCATAACACTAACATCGGCTCCCAAATCACATAAAGCAGTTTTAACATAGTTTCTTTTTATGGAGCATGGTATAATTGATATTCCTGGATCTCCTAGTTTCTTTGGTATTCCACCTTTAAATGTGTAATTAGCAAGCATGGTGGAATTTCAGCTTCCGATATCTTCTTTTATTTGTAACAATATCTTTCATATACTTAGCATAAGGAGACATTTTCAGAATATTAGTCAAACGCATACGCAAAAAGACAGGTCTAAGCATTTCAACAAAGCGCTCAAAGTCCTCATCATCCTTTTTCTTGGATGGTTTAGGAGGGAAAGGCATGGGTTTCTGAACGGTTCTCTTTCTTTACCATGTTTCCTAGCAATGAAGTATCTCTTATCATATCTTTTATTCTTAGGTTGCGGGTTATCAAAATCAACAGCAGGTTCCATCTCCACATCATTATCATTACTAGGTTGAGCATCAAAATGAGCATCATCATTAACATTATCACTAGGTTCATGTTCATCACCAGATTGCGTCTCATTATTAGAAATAGAAATATCATTTGGATTCTCAGGTGTGTCTATAACAGGTTCACTAGAAGCATGCAAAGTCCTATCATCGTTCTTTTTATTTCTAAAAGGACTAGGTGCATCAGTATTAATTCTCTGAGAGTCTTGTTCTATTCTCTTAGGATGGCCCTCAGGATACAAAGGTTCCTGAGTCATTTTACCACCTCTATTCATAACTCTAACAACATTATCTTTGTTCTTATAATTCATCTCATTCAACAAATCACTTTTTGCCTTGAGAACTTGTTCTACTGGAGTTTTTACCATGGAAGCATGCTTAGTAATGATCTTGAGATCATTAACAGTTCTAGACATATAGTCACCCAAGCGGTCAAGCGTATAAGCATTATGTTTCAACTGTCTACTAACATATGCATTGTAGTTTTTTGTTTAAGAATAAAGTTATCAAATTCATCCAAGAATTGACTAGCAGACTTATTATAAGGCATATCACCTTCATCAAATCGATAGAGAGAATTTACCTCTACTACCTATGTAGGGTTATCAAGACCATGTATTTCTTCAAAGGCGGTAAATTCTTAACATCTTCAACTTTAATACCTTTTTCTTTCATAAATTTCTTTGCCTCTTGCATATCTTCAGGACTGAGAATTAGAATACCTCTCTTCTTCAGAGTTGTCTTAGGAGGTGGTTCCGGAAGAGTCCAATCATTATCATTACTCAATATATTATTCAATAGCACTTCAGCTTGTTCAACAGTTCATTCCCTGAAAACACAACCAACACAACTATCTAGGTGGTCCCTAGCAGCATCAGTTAGTCCATTATAAAAGATATCAAGTATTTCACTTTTATTGAGAGGATGATCAGGCAAAGCATTAAGTAATTGGAGAAGCCTCCCCCAAGCTTGTGGGAGACTCTCTTCTTCAATTTGCACAAAGTTAAATATTTCCTGTAAAGAAGCTTGTTTCTTATGAGGAGGAAAATGTTTTTCAGAGAAGTAATATATCATATCATGGGGACTACGCACACAACCAGGAGCAAGATATTTAAACCATATCTTAGAATCACCATTTAATGAGAAAGGAAACAACTTAAGAATATAATGATAGCAAAAAAAATCCTCATGGGCAAATAGGGTGGCTATGTCATTCAATTTAGTAAGATGTGACACAACAATTTCAGATTCATAACCATGGAAAGGATCAGATTCAACCAAAGTAATTAACTTAGGATCGACAGGGAATTCATAATCATTATCAGTAACAAATATAGGTGAAGTAGCAAACTTACGATTATATTGCATTCTAGCATTCAAATATTTTTCTTTCCACTTGCATAGTAATTTCTTAAGATCATCTCTATCCTTACAAGCAAGAAAGTCCCTAGCTACCTCTCCATCCATAACATAACCCTCAAGCATAACAGGCAATTCATATCTAAGAGAGCTAGGTCTAACAGGTATTTCAAAGTGTTCAGTTTCAATAATTTCATCAGTTTCGGAAATACCATCTTCTTCAGCATTCTCAATATTTTTAGCTCTAGCAAGTTGTTCATCAAGAAATTCACCCGGTGGCACATTACTATAAAGCAAAGTAGTACCATCAAAAGCATCATGCATAGCAGAAATAACACCATTAGTAACATGCGACATAGCAGAATCAATAGCAGGTGTAGGTGTCGCAAGCTTACTCAAAACAGAAGGTGAATGAAGTGCAGAGCTAGATGGCAGTTCCTTACCTCCCCTCGTAGTAGAGGGAAAATCTTGGTTCTGGTAAAGATTCCTCATAGTGATCAACAGATATAAATCCCAAGTGACTCGGAGAATAGAGCAATGTTCCCCATCAACGGTGCCAGAAAAAGGTCTTGATAACCCACAAGTATAGGGGGTCGCAATAGTTTTCGAGGGTAGAGTATTCAACCCAAATTTATTAATTCGACACAAGGAGACCCAAAGAATATTCACGAGTATTAGCAGTTGAGTTGTCAATTCAACCATACCTGAAAGACTTCATATGTGCAGCAAAGTAATATGGAAGTAACGGTAATGGTAGCAAAAGTAACAGTAGCAGTTTGTAGTGATTGTAATAACAGTAGCAACAAAAGTAACTTAGCAAAGATCAATATGTGAAAATCTCATAGGAAATGGATCGGCAATGATAATTGTGTCGGATGATATTCATCATGTAGCAGTTATAACCTAGGGTGACACAGAACTAGATCCAATTCATCAATATAATGTAAGCAAGTATTCCGTATATAGTCATACGTGCTTATGGAAAAGAACTTGCATGACATCTTTTGTCCTACTCTCCTGTGGTAGCGGGGTTCTAATGGAAACTGAGGGATATTAAGGCCTCCTTTTAATAGAGAACTGGACAAAAGCATTAGCACTTATTGAATACATGAACTCCTCAAACTACGGTAATCACCAGAAAGAATCCCAATTATTGTCACCTTGGGGTATGCAGATCATAACTCGTAATAGGTGTCTACAACTTGCAAGATAGGATCAAGAACACAAATATATTCATGAAAACATAATAGGTTCTGATATGAAATCATGGCACTCGGGCCCTAGTGACAAGCATTAAGCATAGCAAAGTCGTAGCAACATCAATCTCAGAACATAGTGGATACTAGGGATCAAACCCTAACAAAACTAACTCGATTACATGATAAATATCATCCAACCCAACACCGTCCAGCAAGTCTACGATGGAATTACTCACGTGCGGCGGCGAGCATCATGAAATTGGTGATGGAGGAAGGTTGGTGATGATGGTGGCGACGAATCCCCCTCTCCGGAGCCCCAAACGGACTCCAGATCAGCCCTCCCGATGAAAAACAGGAGGTGGTGGTGGCTCCGTATCGTAAAACGCGATGAATCCTTCTCTCTTATTTTTTTTCTCCCTGAATTGGGTTGTATAGAGTTGGAGTTGAGGTCGACGGAGGTCCAGGGGGCCCACAAGCCCTCTAGGTGCACCCCAGGGGGCGCCCCCAGACTTGTGGCCTCTGGGTGGACACCGTCTGGTTAATTCTTGCGCCAGTATTTTTATATATTCCAAAAATATTCTCCGTATATTTTCAAGTCAATCCGAGAACTTTGATTTCTGCACAAAAATAACACCATGGCAATTCTGCTGAAAACAGCGTCAGTCCAGGTTAGTTCCATTCAAATCATGCAAATTAGAGTCCAGAACAAGGGCAAAAGAGTTTGGAAAAGTAGATACGATGGAGACGTATCACTTCTCCTCAAGCTATTCAGTTGACAAACTAAAAGTGATAAAGAAAAACTTTTACGAACTTGTTTGTTCTTGTATCTAAATAATACTAAGGTTTTCAGCAAATATTATAACTAACCATGCAAATGATAACAACAACAAAGCCTTTAGTCCAAACAAGTTGGGGCAGGCTAGAGGTGAAACCCATAAGATCTCGCGACCAACTCATGGCTCTGGCACATGGATAGCAAGCTTCCACGCACCCCTGTCCATAGCTAGTTCTTTGGTGATACTCCAATCCTTCAGGTCTCTCTTAATGGACCCCTCCCATGTCAAATTCGGTCTGCCCCGACCTCTCTTGACATTCTCCGCACGCATTATCCATCGCTATGCACTGGAGCTTCTAGGGGCCTGCGTTGAATATGCCCAAACCATCTCAGACGATGTTGGACAAGCTTCTCTTCAATTGGTGCTACCCCAACTCTATCTCGTATATCATCATTCGGGACTCTATTATTCCTCGTGTGGACACACATCCATCTCAACACACGCATATCCGCCACGCCTAACTGTTGAACATGTCACCTTTTAGTCGGCCAACACTCAGCGCCATACAACATTGCGGGTCGAACAACCGTCCTGTAAAACATGCCTTTTAGCTTTTGTGGCACTCTCTTATCACAGAGAATGCCAGAAGCTTCGTGCCACTTCATCCATCCGGCTTTGCTTCGATGGTTCACATCTTCATCAATACCCCCATCCTCCTGCGACATTGACCCAAAATATCGAAAGGTGTCCTTCTGAGGTACCACCTGCCCATCAAGGCTAACCTCCCCGTCCTCACACCTAGTAGTACTGAAATCACAATCATGTACTCGGTTTTAGTTGTACTAAGCCTGAACCCTTTCGATTCCAAGGTTTGTCTCCATAACTCTAACTTCCTAGTTACCCCCGCCCGATATCGTCAACTAGCACCACATCATCTACAAAGAGCATACACCATGGGATATCTCATTTTATATCCCTTGTGACCTCATCCATCACCAAGGCAAAACGATAAGGGCTCCAAGCTGACCCCTAATGTAGTCCTATCTTAGTTGGGAAGTCATTAGTGTCGACATCACTTGTTCGAACACTTTTCACAACATTATCGTACATGTCCTTGATGAGGGTAATGTACTTTGCTGGGACTTTATGTTTCTCCAAGGCCCACCACATGACATTCCTCGGTATCTTATCATAGTCCTTCTCCAAGTCAATGAACACCATATGCAAGTCCTTCTTTTGCTCCCTGTATCTCTCCATAAGTTATCGTACCAAGAAAATGGCTTCCATGGTCGACCTCCCAGGCACATGAAGCCAAACTGATTTTTGGTCACGCTTGTCACTCTTCTTAAGCAGTGCTCAATGACTCTTTCCCATAGCTTCATTGTATGGCTCATCAGCTTAATTCCATGGTAATTTGTACAACTCTGAACATCCCCCTTGTTCTTGAAGATTGGCATCTTGTTTGCCCGAAAAATGAGGTTGAAAAGCTTGGTTAGCCATACTATCACTATGTCCCCAAGGCCTTTCCATACCTCAATGGGGATACAATTAGGGCCCATCACCTTGCCTCCTTTCATCCTTTTCAAAGCCTCCTTGACCTCAGACTCTTGGATTTTCCGCAAAAAACGCATGCTGGTCTCTTCAAAGGAGTCGTCCAGTTCAATGGTAGAACTCTCATTCTCTGTAGCGACCAGACCTCAAACGGTCAAGTCTCTGTGCATCAGTGTCATCCCTAGATCGGTAATGCTGACATGCACAGTACTCGAGGATTTATAACAGAGTCTCAATCACACACTTATTACATCGAAATGTCTCAAAAGAGAACTTATTACAATAATATGGCTTAAGGCCATCTAAATAAGATAACAGCGGAAGGCTTGGAAGATGAAGTGAGTCCATCAACTCCAACGGCAGAGCTGAGTGAACGACAATGACCTATCGCACCTTACTCTTCGTCTGAAAAGTCTGCAACATGATATTGTTGCAGTCTGAAACGGGTCAGCACATGGAATATGCTGGCAAAGTAACACAAAAGAGCAATGAACAGAATAAATGATATCACTACATGCATATATGGCTGGTGGAAAGCTCTATGGTTAATGGTTTTGCATAAAGCCAATTTTTCCCTACAACAAAGGAATAAATTTTATTTAACTATCATGGTGGTTGTTAAACATTGAGAAGGTTCCTCCAACTCAATCCCAATTAAACAATAACAATTAATCCAACAAATTAATTTAGAGTGATGAGATCAACATGATAATCCAAGAACCAGATACTCAAAATGTCCATAACCGGGGACACGGCTAATCATGATTAGTTTGTATAGTCTGCAGAGGTTTGCGCACTTTTCCCCACAAGACTCGATCTCCTCCGTTGGATTTCTCGCACTACATGATGTTTGAGAAACGGATGACCGAGACACAGTCTTTTAGAAACATTAACTCTTTACTCTGGATGGACAGTTACGCCTACTTTCCCCTACATCAGCTAGCCCATCACTGAAAGAGGTCATGCAACCTACTTAACTATGCTAGACCCCATAGTAGCTTGTGCCTACACACGGAAGTTTCTAGCATGAATAATCTTATGATCCCTTGGAGCCTGGGTGGCGAACCGAAGGATGATCACACGGTTACTCCCGGATATCGTAGGACAACACTGGATTCTGCAGGTGCCCGCAACCAATCCACCCAGATGTGTATTTAAGTAACCATTAGTTAACAACTCTCACAGTTAACCATTAATTAACAACTCCCACATCTGTCATGGATACACTCAACCAATCCACGTCTACGAGCATAGCATAGCAATCCTGAGCATAACGTAGAAGTAACTCCCAAAGGTTTGATAATAAAAGGGCAATAGGTTCTACCTCATCATCTACTTCCCAAACCCACATGTTAAACGGATCCTAACCATGCAATGTTTGGGGATTGGACCTAACGCATAAAAACTGGGTAATAAAGGGATATGATCAAAGTGTTACTTGCCTTGCTGACGATCTGCAAACCCTAGATACTCGTAGTAGCACGCTTCGCACTCCGGGAATTCTATCGCAAACAAACAATAGCATACATAAGCACTCCAAAATAGCTGCATGGGTAAAACTCAAATAAGATGATCCAAATAGAAAGTTCAACTGAAGAGCTTCTATTTGCAAAAAGAATCAACTAAAACGGAGCAATGAAACTCAAGATACGAACAAAACAAGATCGTTTACTAATCTGGACTAAAGTCAAATTTTACAGTACCAACATCATGTTCAAGTTGGTTAACTAGAAAGAGGGCTTCGAGACGAAGATTTAGGCACTGGTTTCGTCTAATTTGGATAAACGAGTAAAAAGATATACTAGATTGACGACCAGGGGCACAATCACGATCAAAATAATCGCAGATAAATCCCTGGAAAAAACGAAACGAACAGACTAACGAATGAACGTTTGCTGTCTGAACCTAACTGGCGAACAACATTCGTTAAAACCAATGAACGGACGAAAGGCCGCTAAATAAATAAACCGACGAAAACCAACCGATCTTAACTAAAAAACAGATATAGGGTTTTCTAAAAAACCTGCGGTTTTTACCCAAAAAACACGGCGGTTGACGGCGGCGGCTCCCAGCAAGATTTCGGCGGGGCGGGGCGGCGTCGGCGGCGTGGGGCGGCGTCGCAGGGCGACGGGGCGGCGGCGGAGAGACAGCAGCGGCGCGGGGCCACA
>NC_041383.1:388025005-388033100 GCF_002162155.2 Triticum dicoccoides | reverse complement strand
CGGGCGACGGTGGTGCGGCTGCGGCGGCGGGGCGATGTGGGGCAAGGGGGTGGCGGCGGCGGTATTTAAGGGGGAGGGCAGGGTGGAGGCTGGCTTGGGAAGCGGGCCGGCCTCGGGAGGCATTCTCCTCTCCGACTCAGGCGGCGGCGGCGTTGCTCGGGACTCCGGTCCCGAGCCGGAGCGGGAGGCGGCGGCACGCTGTGGGCCAGCTGGGCCGCTGGCCCAGTTCGGTCCGCGAACAGTTTTTTTGAAATAATTTCGCCCGAACGAAAAAATCCTAATAAATACAAAAAAAATTCTAAAAATGCCAATAAAAATCACCATCTAAATAAAATATTTAGAACAAAGTGAACATTTTTCTGGCCTAAAAATGCAATTTTGAGAAATGCATATTTTTTCTAATTCAAATAAAATACAATAAAATCCAAATAAAACCATTTATTTGATTTTAACATTTTTCCTCCAATATTTCTTTTATTTTGGAGAAGTCATTTTATCTCCTCTCTTTTTTTGGAAATATTTTGGAGAGAAAAATAATTAAAATCAAAATGATCCTCTTTTCAAATTTGAGAAAATTCAAATATGAAAATAAATGAAATCCCCAACTCTCTCCGTGGGTCCTTGAGTTGCTTAGAATTTCTAGGATCAAACCAAAATGCAATTAAAATACGATATGCATATGATGATCTATGTATAACATTCCAAATTGAAATTTTGGGATGTTACAAACCTACCCCCCCCCCTTAAGATGAATCTCGCCCTCGAGATTCGGGTTGGCTAGAAAATAGGTGTGGGTGGTCCTTGCGTAGGTCTTCCTCTCATTCCCAGGTGGCTTCATCCTCAGTATGGTGGCTCCACTTAACTTTGCAAAACTTGATAACCTTGCTGCGTGTGACTTGGCTGGCAAACTATAGAATATTCACTGGTTTCTCCTTGTATGTCAAAATCACTATCCAGCTGAATCGCTTCCAGCGGCACTGTATCTCTCAGAGGAATATATGCCATCTCTGCGTGGCACTTCTTTAACTGGGAAACGTGAAATACATCATGAACTCCTCACAATCCTTCTGGCAATTCAAGCTTGTAAGCAAATTCTCCCATACATTCCGAAACTTTGTATGGTCCCACAAAACGTGGTGTTAGCTTTCCCTTAACTCCAAAATGCTTAACTCCTCGAAGTGGTGACACACGCAGGTATACTCTGTCTCCGACTTTGTAAATTGTCTCCTTGCGTTTAGAATCCGCATAACTCTTCTGCCTGGACTGGGCTACCTTGAGTCTATCACAAATCAACTTGACCTTCTCTTCAGACTCTTTAATTAAATCTGGTCCAAACAACTGGCGGTCTCCAACTTCATCCCACAATAATGGGGTCCTGCACCTCCTTCCGTACAAAGCTTCAAAAGGGGCCATCTTCAAACTGGCTTGATAATTGTTGTTACAACATAACTCTGCATACGGCAAGTTGTCGTCCCAACTAGATCCATAATCTAGCGCACAAGCTCTCAACATTTCCTGAAAGGTTGTATTGAACTCTAGCCTGGTACCCAAATTCTCATGCAACTGATTCCAGAACTTTGAGGTAAACTGGGTTCCTCTATCTGATACAATGGTCCTCGGAACTCCATGCAGACATACGATCTTGGTCATGTATATCTTTGCTAACTTAGCACTCATATAGGTGGTCTTCACTGGTATGAAATGAGCTACTTTCGTCAATTGATAGACTACAACCCATATAGAGTCATAGCCGGAACGAGTCCTGGGCAATCCAGTGATAAAATCCAAGCCAAGCTTGTCCCACTTCCATTTGGGTATCGGCAATGGCTGTAGCAATCCTGCTGGCTTCTGATGCTCTGCCTTAACTCTATGACATACATCACATACTGCAACATACTCGGCAATATGCTTCTTCACTCCTGTCCACCAGAAACTTTCCTTCAAATCTAGATACATCTTAGTGTTTCCTGGGTGAATCAAATACGGAAAATCATGGGCGTCCTGCAGAATCAACTTCCTGATCTCGGGGTCATTAGGCACATATACACGATCCTCAAACCATAAGGTATCATGCTCATCCTCACGAAATCCTTTAGCCTTTCCTTTGTTCATCCTTTCCTTTATCTCGGCAATCTCCTTGTCAGTCTTCTGGGCTTCTCTAATCTTACCCATCAAAGTGGACTGAATTTCCAATGCTGCTACATAACCTCTTGGAACTATTTCCAAACATAGCTTGCGAAGATCCTCTTCTAACTCCTTGGGTAATCCTCCGGTCATGAGCGTATTAACATAACTCTTGCGACTCAACACATCGGCTACTACATTAGCCTTTCCGGGATAATAGTGCAATTTCATATCATAATCCTTAATGAGCTCCAACCATCTCCTTTGCCTGAGGTTCAACTCCTTTTGTGTGAAGATATATTTCAAACTCTTATGATCCGTGTATATCTCACAGTGGTTTCCGATGAGAAAATGTCTCCACATCTTCAGCGCATGCACTACAGCTGCTAACTCCAAATCATGAGTAGCATAATTTAACTCAGGAGGTTTAAGCTGTCGTGAGGCATATGAAACAACTCTTCCTTACTTCATAAGCACTGCTCCAAGTCCTCGACATGAAACGTCGCAATACACTTGATAATCTTTTCGTTGGTCTGGAAGAATCAGCACCGGGGCTGTAACCAAACGTTTCTTCAACTCCTAAAAACTAGCTTCACACTCCTTAGTCCATTTGAACTTGGTGTCCTTCTTCAACAACTCCGTCATGGGTTTTGCAATCCTGGAGAAATTCTCTATGAACCTCCGATAATAACCTGCGAGACCGAGAAAACTCCTGATCTCTCCAACAGATGTGGGTGCCACCCATTTAGTTACAGAAATAACCTTGGTGGGGTCTACTGCTATTCCTTCTCCGGATATAACATGTCCGAGAAATCCAACTTCCTTCAACCAAAACTCACAGTTGCTGAACTTGGCATATAACTGGTGTTCCCTGAGCTTCTCAAGAACCAAATGCAAATGTTCCTTATGCTCCTCTTCATTCTTCGAGTAGACCAATATATCATCAATGAACACCACGACGAACTTATTCAAAAACTCCATAAACACTATGTTCATCATGTTCATGAAATAGGCAGGCGCGTTAGTTAGACCAAATGACATAACGGTATACTCGTATAGCCCGTACCTTGTGTTAAAAGCTGTCTTAGGTATATCCTGCTATCGAATCTTCAGCTGATGGTATCCTGATCGCAGATCGATCTTGGAAAATACTTTAGCTCCTTGCAAATAGTCAAACAAATCATTGATCATCGGTAGCGGGTACTTGTTCTTGATTGTCACCTCATTCGACGCACGATAATCAACAACCATCCTTAATGATCCATCCTTCTTCTCCACTAGAAGTACTGGGACTCCGCAAGGTGAGGAACTTGGTCGAATGTAACCTTTATCCAGTAACTCCTTAATCTGCTTCTTAATTTCCTCCAAATCCTTTGCAGGCATCCGATACGGTCTCTTTGATATTGGCTCGGTTCCTGGCAATACCTCAATCAAAAACTCAATGTCTCGATCCAGTGGCATGCCTGGCAACTCCTCCGAAAATACGTCGGGGTAATCCTTCACCACTGGTACTTCCTCCTGTACAACTCCTGATAAGGAATTCACTTGAATCGTCTTCGGTACATGCCGGGATACATACTTGATCCTTCTTCCTTTTGGGGTGGTGATCATAATTGACTTACTGGTGCAATCAATGTTTCCTCCATACATCGATAACAAATCCATACCCAAAATCACATCAAATCCTTGCGACTCCAGAATTATCAAATCGGAGGGGGAAAACATGCCTACCTATGGTCAATGGCATCTGAAAACATCCTTGGCTTGCCATATGCTCCGCTCCTGGCGAGCTTACTAACATAGGTGTCCTAAGAAATTTGGTGGGCAAATTATACTTACCCACAAATCCCCTTGATATGTATGAATGCGATGCACCAGTATCAAAAAGAACGATTGCAGTAAATGACTTAACCAAAAACTTACCTATAACTGCATCTGGCTGCTCTTCAACCTCCTCCACGCTAACGTGGTTCACTTGTCCCCTGTTGAAAGGGTTGGGCTTCTTCCTAGAGCTTCCATTTCCATTTCCATTCTTTGCTTCAGAACATTCGGTGGCGTAATGTCCATTCTTCCCGCACTTGAAACAAGTAATGTGACTTAGATCCTTCTTGGCGGGCGTTGCTGGGTTGGAACGATTCTGGCTGCTGCTTCCTCCATTCCCATTCCCATTCTTGGGGCCACTATGGTTATGCGAACTTCCTCCATTGGAATTATGGCCTCCATGGTTATGGTGAATGTGTCCTCTCGAGTTCGGGGTAAAACGAGGTCTTTGCTAAGCTCCTGAATTGTACTTCCCTTGTCCATACTTCCTCTAGCGGCTCTCTATATCCCTTCAATCATAAGAGCTCTATCTACCAACTCCTGGTAGTTGTTGAATGTTGCCACCATCAACTGCATTGCTCAGCTCATCATTCAGTCCTTCCAGAAACTTCTCCTTTTTAGCGGCATCTGTACCTACGTCATCAGGGGCATAACATGCTAACTTACTAAACTCATCCACATACTGGTCCACTGTGCGTCCTCCTTGGTGCAAGTTGTGAAACTCGTGCTTCTTCATGTTCATAGCTCCTGTTGAAACATGGGCAGTGCGGAAAGCCTGCTGAAACTGGTCCCATGTAATAGTGTCAATGGGGTAAGTGGCAGTGAAATACTCCCACCATGATGTTGCGGGTCCATCAAGCTGATGTGCGGTAAAATGCACTCTCTCCGCATCTGTGCATCCTGCAGTGGTCAGCTCCCTTCCAATCTTGCGGAGCCAATCATCTGCAACAAATTGGCTCGGTGCTACTAGAGAACACCGGTGGATTTAGCCTTAGGAAACGGGCTAAGTGATCAACAGGTGGTGGTGGTGGTGGGTTGTTGTTATTGTTGTTTCCTTGGTTCTGATTCTGAACTGGTAGCTGCATCAAGGTATTCTGCTGCTGGATCAGCTGAGTGAGCTCCGCTGGGAAAGCAAATCCATTGTCACGTCTCAGAGGCATCTGATGGGTTTAGAAAAGGTGAGAAAACAGAATAGAATGAGGTCTAAAGGGAAAACACTACCCATATGCACATGAGACAAACACACTCATATCACACCAATCAATTTATCGTTACAATAGTGCTCGGACTATTCTATTATACATGGGGGAATACTACTAATAATATGGTGGTCGACTAGAAATTTTGATCGATGGAAGACTCCATGATATCCGCTCCAGCTTCATCTTCATAGTCATCATCACTATCGTCGGGGTCAAAATCGGTATCGTCGATGATGATGTAGTCCTATGAGCGAATGTCCTTGGAATGGTCGTCATCTCCTCCTGGCGCGGGGTCTCCCATGAATACTCCTAGCTTCCTCGTCAGGTCGTCATTCTTCTCCACTAGTATTGTCATTTCCTCCTCATATTCGTCGCATGTAGTCTTGAGTTCCTCTTCTAGCTCCATAATCCTGGTCATCGCCTTCTTCAGATCTATCATGCTTGCGCACATCTGGTTCTTCTGGGCGACGAATGTGCTGGTTTAACTCCTGGATGAAAGCTGCAATGGACCTGTCCCTCCTGGTGCTGATCATCTCCCATTGCTCATCTCGGCGCCCACATATCTGGTAGATAGTGCCCTTAAGATCCTTGTGATATACTTCTCCGATGCGTCCCATGGCGATGTGGGCAGCCATGCTCTTTCCTAGACTCCAGGTTGGTGCATCAAAGGAAAACTCTATGGGCTCAGTAACTGGCATGAATGTGCTTCCTGGAACTTGAACTCGAATCATCCAACGCTCCTCTTCTGGTAAAGTGGTGATGTAGGTCCCGGTGAAGCTTGGTATTCCAATGTTCAGGTACCTAGTGACTTTCCTCAAGTGTCGCCCAAAAGTTGTGTCTTCATCCGGTTGTGTAAACTTGTTCCTTGAGTCCGCCATCCTATAGAGTGGAAAAGGGAGAGGAGTCAGAAATGAGTATAGAAGAGTGACCTATGGTTTAACTAAGTGGTCGTGTCCTACAGTCAGCATGTGCTCTGATACCATCTTGAAGCGACCAGACCTCAAATGGTCAAGTCTCTGTGCATCAGTGTCATCCCTGGATCGGTAATGCTGACACGCACATTACTCGAGGATTTATAACAGAGTCTCAATCACACACTTATTACATCGAAATGTCTCAAAAGAGAACTTATTATAATAATATGGCTTAAGGCCATCTAAATAAGATAAGAGCGGAAGGCTTGGAAGATAAAGTGAGCCCATCAACTCCAACAGCATAGCTGAGTGAACGACAACGACCTATCGTACCTTACTCTTTGTCTGAAAAGTCTGCAACATGATATGTCGCAGCCCGAAAATGGATCAACACATGGAATATGCTGGCAATGTAACACAAAAGAGCAATGAACAGAATAAATGCTATCACTACATGCATATATGGCTGGTGGAAAGCTCTATGGTTAATGGTTTTGCATAAAGCCAATTTTTTCCTACAACAAAGGAATACATTTTATTTAGCTATCATGGTGGTTGTTAAACATTGAGAAGGTTCCTCCAACTCAATCCCAATAAAACAATCACAATTAACCCAACAAATTAATTTAGAGTGATGAGATCAACATGATAATCCAAGAACCAGATACTCAAGATGTCCATAACCGGGGACACGGCTAACCATGATTAGTTTCTACACTCTGCAGAGGTTTGTGCACTTTTCCCCACGAGACTCGATCTCCTTCGTTGGATTTCTCGCACTACATGATGTTTGAGAAATGGATGATCGAGACATAGTCTTTCAGAAACATTAACTCTTTACTCTGGATGGACAGTTACACCTACTTTCCCCTACATCTGCTAGCACATCACTGAAAGAGGTCGTGCAACCTACTCAACTATGCTAGAGCCCATAATAGCTTGTGGCTGCACATGGAAGTTTCTAGCATGAATAATCTTATGATCCCTTTGAGCATGGGTGACGAACCGAAGGATGATCACACAGGTACTCCGGGATATCCTAGGACAACACTGGATTCTCCAGGTGCCCGCAACCAATCCTCCCAGATGTGTATTTAAGTAGCCACCTTAAGTTAACCATTAATTAACAACTCTCACATCTGTCATGGATACACTCAAGCAATCCACGCCTACGAGCATAGCGTAGCAATCTTGAGCATAACATAGAAGTAACTCCCAAAGGTTTGATAATAAAAGGGCAATAGGTTCTACCTCATCATCTACTTCCCAAACCCACATGTTAAACATATCCTAACCATGCAATGTTCGAGGATTGGAACTAATGCATAAAAACTGGGTAATAAAGGAATATGATCAAAGTGTTACTTGCCTTGCTGACGATCTGCAAACCCTAGACACTCGTGGTAGCACGCTTCGCACTCCGGGAATTCTATCGCAAACAATCAATAGCATACATAAGCACTCTAGCATAGATGCATGGTAAAACTCAAATAAGAAGATCCAAACAGAAAGTTCAACTGAAGAGCTTCGATTTGCAAAAAGAATCAACTCAAACGGAGCAACGAAACTCAAGATACGAATGAAACAAGATCATTTACTAATCTGGACTGAAGTAAAATTTTGCAGTACCAAAATCAAGTGCAAGTTGGTTAACTAGAAAGAGGGCTTCGAGACGAAGATTTTGGCGCTGGTTTAATCTAATTTGGATAAACAATGAAAAAGATATACTAGATTGAAGATCAGGGGCAGAATCACGATCAAAATAATCGCAGATAAATCCCTGGAAAAAAACTAAACGAACATACTAACGAACGAATGTTCGTTGTCTGAATCTAACCGGCGAACAACGTTCGTTAAAACGAACGAACGTACGAACGTCCGCTAAATAAATAAACCGACGAAAACCGACCGATCTTAACTAAAAATAACAGATCTAGGGTGTTTTTAAAAAACCGGCGGTTTTTACCAAAAAACACAGCGGTCGACGGCGGCGGCTCCCGACGGGGCGGCATCGGCGGCGTGGGGCGGCATCGC
>NC_041383.1:388017466-388024834 GCF_002162155.2 Triticum dicoccoides | reverse complement strand
ACGGGTCGACGGCGGGCGGCGGTGGTGCGGCTGCAACGGCTTGGCATTGTGGGGCAAGGGGGCGGCAGCGGCGGTATTTAAGGGGGGGAGGGGGTGGGGTGGAGGCTGGCTTGGGGAGGGGGCCGGCCTTGAGAGGCGTGCTCCTCCCGGACTCGGGCGGCGGCCGTGTTGCTCGGGACTCCGGTCCCGAGCCAGAGCGGGAAGCGGCGGCGCGCTGTGGGCCGGCTCGGTCGCTGGCCCAGTTCTGTCCGCGAATAGTTTTTTTTAAATAATTTCGCCTGAACGGAAAAATTCTAATAAATACAAAAAAATCTAAAAATTCCAAAAACAATTTTCACCATCTAAATAAAATATTTAGAACAAAGTGAACATTTTTCTGGCCTAAAAATGCAACTTTGAAACATGTATATTTTTTATAATTCAAATAAAATAGCAATAAAATCCAAATAAAACCATTTATTTGATTTTAACATTTTTCCTCCAATATTTCTTTTATTTTGGAGAAGTCATTTTATCTCCTCTCTTTTTTTGGAAATATTTTGGAGAGAAAATAATTAAAATCAAAATGATCCTCTTGTCAAAAATTCAAATATGAAAATAAACGAAATCCCCAACTCGCTCCGTGGGTCCTTGAGTTGCTTGGAATTTCTTGGATCAAACCAAAATGTAATTAAAATATGATATGCATATGATGACCTATGTATAACATTCCAAATTGAAAGTTTGGGATGTTACATTCTCCCCATTGAATAGCTTGTCGAAGTACTCCCGCCATCTATGTTTAATCTCCTCCTCCTTCACCAAGAGTTGGCCTTCTCCGTCCTTGATGCATTTGACTTGACCAATATCCCTCGTCTTACTCTATCAGATCTTGGCCATCTTATAGATGTCCATTTCACCTTCCTTCGTGCCTAACCATTGGTATAGGTCCTCATATGCCCGACCTCTTGCTTCACTGACAGCTTGTTCTGCGGCCTTCTTCGCCATATTGTACTTCTCCATGTTGTCTGCACTCCTATCCAGGTATAGGCATCTAGAGCAATCTTTCTTCTATTTAATCACCTTCTGGGCATTATCATTCCACCACCAGGTATCCTTATCTTTGCTTCCCCTTCCCCTAGACACTCCAAACTCCCCTGAGGCCACCTTACGAATGCAAGTCGCCATCTTTATCCACACATTGTCCGCATCCCCTCCTTCCTCCCAAGGCCCTCCTTAATGACCCTCTCCTTGAACGCCTAAGCTACCCCCCCTTGAGCTTCCACCACTTTGTTCTAGCAACTTTGGCATGCTTATCCCGTTGGAAATGAATCCGAAAGCGGAAGTCAGCAACCACCAGCTTATGCTGAGGTACAACACACTCTCCAGGTATCACCTTACAGTCTAGGCACACACGCCTATCTTCTCTTTTCGACAGGATGAAATCAATATGGCTAGAGTGTTGGCCACTACTAAAAGTCACCAGATGTGATTCTCTCTTTCTAAAGAGGGTGTTAGCTACAATCATGTTATAGGCTAGAGCAAAGCTTAAGACATCTTCTCCTTCTTGATTCCGGATGTCATAGCCAAAGCCCCCATGCGGCCCTTCAAAATATGTGTTAGATGTACCTACATGGCCATTGAGGCCTCCTCCTATGAAGAGCTTCTCGTCAATCGGTACACTCCTAACCATGTCTTCCAGGCCTTCCCAGAACCCCCCTCGGTGTTCTCATTATGGCCTCCTTGCGGGGCATACGCGCTGATAACATTGATAACTAAGTCCCCAACTACCAGCTTGACCAGGATAATCCGGTGCCAACATCTGTTGACGTCTACCACTCCATACTTGAGGCTCTTAATGATCAAGATGCATATGCCATTTCTGTTTGCAGTCGTCCCCGTGTAGCACAGCTTGAAGCCGGTATCCTCCACCTCCTTTGCCTTTTATCCCCTCCATTTGGTTTCTTGGACGCAAAGGATATCAACACCTCTCCTCACTACTGCATCAACTAGCTCCCGAATCTTCCTTGTTAGAGACCCTATGTTCCGGCTGAGGGAGTCCTGGATTAGGGGTATCCGGACTGCCGGACTATGTACAACGTCCGGACTATTGAAGCGTGAAGATACAAGATTCAAGACTTTGGCCTGTGTCCGGATGGGACTCTCCTTTGCGTCGAAGGCAAGCTTGGCGATCCGGATATTGTGTTTCCTTCCTTGTAACCGACTCCATGTAAACCCTAGCCCTCTCCGGTGTCTATATAAACCGGAGAGGTTAGTCCTTAGAAGGCCGATCACAATTACAGTCATACCATCATAGGCTAGCTCCTAGGGTTTAGCCTCTACGATCTTGTGGTAGATCTACTCTTGTACTACCCATATCATCAATATTAATCAAGCAGGAAGTAGGGTTTTACCTCCATCGAGAGGGCCCGACCTAGGTAAACATCTGTGTCCCTTGCTTCCTGTTACATCAGCCTTGACGCACAGATCGGGACCCCCTACCCGAGATCCGCCAGTTTTGGCACCGACATTGGTGCTTTCATTGAGAGTTCCTCTGTGACGTTGCCGCAAGGCTCGATGGCTCCTTCAATCATCGTCAATGACACGGTCCAGGGTGAGACTTTCCTCCCCGGACAGATTTTCGTGTTCGGCGGCTTCGCGGTGCGGGCCAATTCGCTTGGTCATCTAGAGCAGATCGACAGCTACCCCCCTAGCCATCAAATCAGGTTTGGAAACCTAAACTACACGATGGATATCCACGGGGACTTGATCTTCAACGGATTCGGGCCCACGCCAGGAGCACCGTACAGTCATGACGAGCATGGCCTGGACCTGCTGTCGGACAACGCTCGGGATATCACCCCTGCAGTAGCCCCAGACTCAAATGCGGAGCAGGCTGCGTTGCCCAGGGATGGAGGGATGGACCCTGCCCCACAGGCCATACCCTTATCGGCAGTAGAGCCGAACACAGGCCTCGCTTCTGAGGAATTCTGTGACTCCGGACCCCTGGATTCGTATCTGGTTGTAGGTTCCAGTCTGCACGTTCCCGAGCCCGCTGAGCCTGGTTGGGCTCCGGTAATGGAGTTCACCGCTGCGAACATCTTTCAGCACTCGCCCTTGGCGAAATGTTGAACTCATTAAAGTCTCTCTCTTTGTCAGGAGGCTCTGGGCCGAACTATGTCCGATTTGAGTGGGAAGCAGGCGACGAAGGAATTCGCTGCCCACCCACCACCCACTTCATTGCCACGATCGATGACTTAACTGACGTGCTTGACTTCGACTCTGAAGACATCGACGGTATGGACGACGATGCAGGAGAATCACAGGAGCCACTGCTCACAGGGCGGTGGACGGCCACCTCCTCATATGATATATATATATGGTGGACACTCCGAAGGAAACTAATGGCGACGAGGCAACAGAGGACAACCCCTCAGGAAGAAAAGCAAAGCATGGGCGTCGTCGGCGCCGCTCCAAGCCCCGCCACAGCAATACCGGCCCCGGAGACAAAAGTAATCTTGATGGCGCCAAAGAGGAATACAACCCTGACCAGCCTACCTTCGAGCAGGCCGAACAGGAAGATGAGCAGGTCAGCCCAGAAGAACAGGCGATGGACGGATACCCGGAGGAGGATAACTACATGCCCCCTCCGAAGACGAGATTAGCCTC
The DNA here is from genome assembly GCF_002162155.2 of Triticum dicoccoides. NCBI lineage: Eukaryota > Viridiplantae > Streptophyta > Magnoliopsida > Poales > Poaceae > Triticum > Triticum dicoccoides. Next base: position 388,021,186 of record NC_041383.1, on the reverse strand, counting down.
GGTGACAACAAGTTCGGCGTGCCTGAGGATCCCGTGGAGCAGGAGCGCTTCAAGCGTCAGCTTATAGCCACTGCGAGGAGCCTGAAGAAAAAGAAGCAGCAACTCCAAGATGATCAAGACCTGCTCACAGACAGATGGACTGAAGCCCTGGCTGTCGGTGTTCTGGGAATGAGGGTCCCCAGACTTGCCTGCGTGCGGCGTGGCTCAAGTGGGGGCCCAATGCAGCCCAGTGTCAGGACGCCGACTCGATGTCACATCGATCTAGCTTGTAACACCCCATATCACTTTGCAGCCTCACGCACGGTATCCCCACGGGTGTCGCCTTACCTTTGCCCGGGACCGTTTGCGCCTTTTGGCTCACGTATATGATAGTGTCGCTAGCATCCATATGATAAAGAGCCCGGGCTGACATCACTAGTCGTAAACCCAAAGTGGCACATGCTTACAGGGACAGGCATCCATGACCCAGCAACGAACGTGTCGGTCATCAGCAAGTGGGTCCGGGCTGTAGCACTGGGCTAGCAGGACTCCGGTAAACCGGGATGTAGCGGGCTAACAGGACTCCGGTACTCAATGCGTGACATTTCCCCGAAGGGACAGACAAAGGAACGAAGAAGGACACATGCCGGCCAGCCTAAGTGTTCCAGAGCAGTAGCAAGCTACCATGGCTCAGTGGTAACACTAGGAGACATTTCCCGGTAAGAGAGGCTACTAAGGATAAACAACTAGATAGTCAGATCCCACACATACCAAGCATTACAATCATACACACAATATGCTCGATATTTGCAAACACAACAAGGCATCACAACATGACTCTATGACACAAGTACTTTATTTAAGGCTCAGAGAGCCATACATAACATACACAAAGGTACGGGTCACACGACCCAGCATTCAAGTCATACAGTCATACAAACCAGCAGCGGAAGTAACTTGTGTGAGTACAGACAACTTGGAGAAATAAAAGAGGCTTGGAAAGCCTAGCTATACTACGTGGTCCTTCACAAGCTCAGGATCACCACCTGGGCCTTAGCCTACTCATTGATGTCAACGTCTACGTAGAACCCATCAGAAGGGGTTGCAGCGTCTTCTGTAAAAAATGTAAATTATAGCAACATGAGTACAAAGGTACTCAACAAGACTTACATCAGATCCTACATACATGCATATTATCAAGAAGGGTTGGTAGAGTTATTGCAGCAAGCCAGCTTTGACTCTTGGCTAGGCTAACTTACGAGACTCCAACTTGAAATGGTTTTGCGCACACGAGTCCACTACTCACCACTTCAATACACTACCGAGGATCCACCTCCGTCTTCCTACGGAAGAGCCATCCTCGGCACTCACACTTATCTTGAGGCTTTTAGTAGTTTCCATTTACTTGTCTATGAACTGTATAGGCAACCAAGTAGTCCTTTACCGCGGACGCGGCTATTCGAATAGATCATGATAACCCTGCAGGGGTGTACTTCTTCATACATGTTTCCACCACTTAGCGTCTGCACACGACATGTGCTCGGCAGACTTCAAGCGAAAGCCGACGTGGGTGTAGACCACGACCTACCTAAACACTTAAGCCTCTAGTCCAGGTTTATCACCTATCCAGGTTCCATCCGCAGGGAGTCCGGCCGAGGTTTCCCATACGGCCCCGAACGATGTGAACAGGGTTCCCGAGATACCTAACGGGTATTCGGTACACCGTGCCACGTACCTACCGCATCACAGCCCACCCCTACGGTCAGCGCTGTCCACGGCCTCCAGTAGGCTACAAACACCAGAAACTACTTGCAACTCCTGGACAGAGAGCTAGGGTGAATAAGAAGTCGAGCGGGGTCATATTTCAGGGCCCAATGCATGGTAGTAGCTGTATCTTAAATCACACATACAGATCTCAGTGCTTAAGGTCGGCTTCAATGAAACAACCCACCATGTACTCCTACATGGCCTCTCATCGATACCTTTACCAAATCGTGTTCACCACACCACTCTCATTACCGACATAATCATTTCACTCTAGCCATCACCCAGATGCACCAGACCTGACACGACTCTAAGCATAGCAGGCATAGCAAGGTAGGAACAACACATACATATGGCTCAATCAACTCCTACACATGCTAGTGGGTTTCATCTAGTTACTGTGGCAATGACAGGTCATGCAGAGGAAATGGGTTCAACTACCGTAGCACACAGCAGTTTGAAACGCGTTGTCTTAATGCAGTAAAAGAGAGCAGGAGCGAGAACATGGGATTGTATCGATATGATCAAATGGTTGGTTGCTTGCCTGATGGTTCGATGCACTGATACGGTTCTTCGTTAGGGTAATCACGGTACTCCTCGGGGGCAGAACCTGCCGCAAGAACACCGATACACAACCATCACCAAACAATGTGCAACAATATGATGCATGCATGAAACATAGCAATATGAGTGTGTTGGGCTAATGCAACTAAGACCAGAAGGGTTTGAACCAATTTGAACCAAAGATTCAAATTTCCAACTCAAATATGGTCCTTTAAGGTGTTTTACCTTGTTCTGCATTAAACATCAAGTTAACTTGTTTAGTCATGCATGGAAATAGTACAGATCGATAGATTGGATTTTTCTGATCATTTTTCATTTATAATTTGTCTGATTTGGAGTTACAGAATAAAAGTTATGAATTTTTAAAGTTTAAACTATATTCTGGAATTTCCTATATTAGATTAATTCCAGAAAATCAATTATTGCGTCAGCCTGACGTCAGTGTGACGTCAGCAGGTCAACGGGACACGTCCAGGTCAAACCTGACAGTGGGTCCCGCGTGTCAGTGTGATTAGATTAATTAGAATTTAATTAAACTAAACCTGTTTAATTAGCAGGGCTGGGCCCCACCTGTCATTGACTCAGGGGAGTCAACCAGGGCCCACCCGTGGTCAAACCCGGGTCGGCTGCACCGGCGTTTAGCCGCCGGCGAGCCCGACGCGGCGGCGGAAGTGGTTTTGGCTGTTTCGGCCACCAAATGGGTCGCGGAGACCACCGGAGTGGAGCTGAGGACGAGCCGCAGCTCTTGGTGGAGTCCGTTGGGGTCGGGGTGGCCGGATTTGGCGCCGGCGATGACTTTGGCGGCCACCGGGGTTCGGCCGAAGACGAACTTGACGCTAGAGGGGTCGGTGAGGCTCGGGGAGTAGCTAGTTAGGTGTTAAGTGACACGGTGAGCATGATGGACACCGTGGAGTGGTCGGAGGGTGACCGGGAGCACGTCGGCGACGAGCTCCACGGCGGTGGGTGCGGTTGAGCTCCGGGAGGTCGCTACACGGCTCGGGAGCAAGAAAAGGAGGGGGGAAAGATGGCTAAGCTCACAGTGAGTGCGACGAAGCCCTTGGTGTGGCCGGAGATGGACCGGAGCGACGACGGCGTTGAAGGGGATCTCCGGCGACGGCGGTTCGGGCGAGGTCGTTGCGGTGGACTCGGGCGTTGCGAGCGCTCGGGGCTCGGCTTGCTCGATGGAGTGGACAGCGGCGGAGCTCCTGGACACGATGAGAGGACGCACGGGTGGCGGGGAGCACGGCTACGACGAAGGCACGGCGATGGTGGCGTCGGCCATGGCGGGGGAGCGCGAGGGGGAGGAGCTGGAGAGGAGAGGGGGTGTCTGGGGGGTTCGGGGGAGCGAGGGAGGCCGGTCCACGACGTCACCGGGCGAGGGGAGCGGCGAGGCGGCGAGCAGGTGCGTGGCGC